>NW_007046051.1:0-22201 GCF_000164805.1 Carlito syrichta
TACCCCACAAAACCATAATAAAAAATACTGATTAATGAAAAAAAAAAAAGTAATGGAAGTTGCCACAGCACACTCAATGTGACAGACATGTAAGTCCACATTGCATTACTTAAATACTACTTTCTTTGCATATCATTCTAAAATGTTTTTTTTTTGAGTTGGAGTCTCATTCTGTTGCCCAGACTGGAGTGCAGTGGCCACTTCCGGCCACCGCAGCCTCGACCTACTGGGCTCGGCGATCCTTCCGCCTCAGCCTTTCAAGTAGCGGAACTACAGGCACCCGCTACCACGCCTGGCTGATTTTTGATTTATTGTAGAGATGAGGTCTCACCAAGCTGCCCAGGTGGGTCTCTAACCCACGGGCTCAGGCAATCCACTCACCTCAGCCTCCCAAGTGTGGGATTACAGGCTGAGCCACCGAGCCTGTCTCTAAAAAGTTTTTAAACCTCATATTTCTCTAGCACTCTAAATGTGTTATATAGATATTGATTCCACAATAACAGAGATTATGCCTTTCATCTTTCATTTTAAGTTATGAAACAATGGGCCTTACCCATAGGAGTCTCTCATTGAAGAACTGCTTAATAATTTACAAAGACTTATCTTTTATTTTCTAATCACCTTAAAATTATCACAAAATTATTTTAAGTACAAAATTATTATTGTGTATAGTGTCATAAAAGATTTTAAAATATATCTTTGTGAATTGAGAAACCATAAATGTCATCGGATGTGTGGATATGTATAAAATTGTATTCACTGTGTTGCACCAAAAATCACAGAAAGGTGTTATTTTATACATTATCATCACAAGATATAGAAGAATTGCATTACATGGTTGTCCAGAAATCTGTTTAAACTTATTTTCAGCAAATTTAGTCTTTGGAAATCTGAAAATAAGAAGAAAAACAGACATCTTAGAGAGTTGTTTTGAGAATTTATAATAATAAAAAGAAACTTAATAGTCACCCAGTATAAAAAAAGTTATTATTATATTTTATACTATGTTTTGCAACTTAAGAAGCTAAAAAAACAAATTTTATATTATCATGAAGGAAACCTGTATTTTTGATTTGAAATAAGTTTATCTAAATCCAAATCATAAATTTGTGACTTTGGTTCCCTTTACTTTTTTGTACTGAAGAATTAAACTTTTAGAATTTTCTTCTGCTCATTCCTAAGTTCATTCTCTCAGCATTTTGCATACTCTCATGAAGAAACCATGTCCACTTCCTGGGTCTTACAGACTAGCTATAGTCTGATGACATCACATTTTTGTCTTAAAATAAGTTTAGAAATCCAATTGCCTATTGACATGGCAACTTGGATGTCTCATAGACACCTCATTTTTAATATACTTAAAACTGAGCTGTTTTGAAATTATCCTGCAGTCCTCATATTTCTTAAATTTTCTGTATTATTAATTAATTAATTTATTTATAGAGTTGTATGGTACAAGTAAAAATTTACTACATACATAGGTTGCATGCAGGTAAAGTTTGGGCTTCCAGGTGACCTTCGCTCCCCCTGGTAGTAGACCAGGTAACCTTTGTGTTGTCACGTGATGTCGGAGTCCGGCTCCAATCTTTTGAGGGAGGGTTAGGACCCGCACCGGAGAGTCAAGACGGCGAGAAGAGACCACTCGGAGGCAGTTCTTCTGGGATCAGTCTGATCAGGACTGAGTTCAAATTTTATTTGGACTCCTTCCAACTTATATACCATTTTCTATACCCTCCAGCAGTGTGATAATCACTTGCTGGGGGCGTACAAATTCCATGCATATCGCACTTTACAAACTATGCATCACGAGACCATCAAGAGACTTGCAAGTTCCAAGCAAACAATTACAATTCCATGACTTATATGAGTTTCATATATCTAAACTTTAATTTCTATATAATCTGATGATTGAACTTTAATACTATGCTATATCTTATTAAGCTAATACCTTATCATTAATTTTTTCATAAATCTTATGGTAGTTGTCATACTCTTGAACAAGGAAATGTATGGTTGCCATGATGATGGCCATGGGCTGAAGCAAACAGAGTTTCGGTAAGTAATGAAACTAAAAAAAAACGTTCTGCTTGGCTAGAGGCAGGGTGATAAAACTATTATGGTAATTTAGTTTCTAATCTTAGCCCTAGGGGAAACTGCTTTCAGGAACAAGAGCTGACTAACCAGTCTACCAGGAAATAGAAGTTAAAAACTATCTTAAGAAGAAATACAGCTTAGAAAGACAGAGAAACACAAAATAATTCTGCTTTGCAACTTTCCATCAGGTGTATTGAGATTTACTTATAAGTTTTACTGCCATGTATGCACACTGGTCACTAATCACACGCCAATATTATAAGTATAACTGATATCCTATGTCAGAGGCGATCTTCCAGATGGGCCTTTACAGGCCTCAGCCATGTAGCTATAGATGTTGGCTTCCAACAACGTGACTCCATCCATCTTCCTCCCTTTCTACCTTAGCAATGCCCAGTGACTGTCAATCTATCCTTGTGTAGATGTGACTAGTGACCAAGGCCCACTTATGAATGAGAACTTGGGATATTCAGTTCTTTGTTTCTGTGACAGTTCACTTAATATAATGGTCTCCAACTGCATCCTAGTTGCTGTGAAGGCCATGATTTTGTCCTTGTTTATGGTTGCGTGATACTCCATCATGTACATGTACCACATTTTCTTTATCCAGTTCACTTTTGATGGGCAGTAGGGTTGGTTCTGTGTTTTTGAAATTGTGAATAGTGTGGCAATAAATATGCATATGCAGATGTCTTTTTGGTAGACTGATTTATGTTCCTCTGAGTATATTCTCAAGAGAGGGAATCCTGGGTATTATGAAAGATCAATTTTTAGTTCTTTCAGGGATCACCACACTGTTTTTCATAGAGGTTGAACTAGCTTGCATTCCCACCAATAGTGTAGAAGTGTTCCCTTTTCTCTGCAACCATGCCAGCACCTGTTGTATTTTGACTTATTAATGATGCTCATCCTTACCAGGATAAGGTGGTATCTCACTGTAGTTTTGATTTACATTTCTCTGATAATTACTGAAGCTGAGGTGTTTTTTTTTAATGTTTCTGTTTCCTACTTGTATGTCATCTTTTGAAATGTCCATTCGTGTCTCTTGCCCACTTTTTAATGTGGTTGCAAGTTTTTTGTTTTTTTCCTTTCACTTTGTTTGAGCTTATTGAATGTCGTACATGTTAGGTCTTTGTCAGATGCATACTTTGCAATTGTTTCCCCCATTCTGTGGGTTGTCTCTTTACTCTCTTGATGTTTTATTTCCCTATGCAAAAGCTTTTCAGCTTGGTGAGATCCTACTTGTCTATCTTAGCTCATGGAGTGCTCCTTTCTGGTGAGTTTGTCATAAATTCATTTCCTACTCTGATTTCAGAAGGATGCTTCCTGTTTTCTTCTAGGATTCTTATAGTTACAGGTTTGCTGCTTAGGTACTTGACCCACTTTGAGTTGATTTTTATATATGGTGTAAATAGGAGTCTAGTTTCATTCTTTTGTATATGGTTAGCCAGTTTGCCCAATGCAATTTGCTATCCAAGGTCTTCTTTCTCCAATGACTGTTATTGGTGGCTTTATCAAAGATGAGATGGTTGAGAGACTATACTTTATGAATCTCTGTCCTGCTCCATTGGTCTATGTGCTTATTTCGGTATCAAATACCACACTGTCTTGGTTACTGTAGCTTTGTAATAAAGGTTAAAGTCAGCAACGGTGATACCTCCACATTGTTCCTTTTTGCTGAGGATGGTTTTGGCTACTTGTGCTCTTTTTTTTCATATAAATTTCTATATTGTCGTTTCCAAGTCTGTGAAAAAAAGATGTTTTTAATTGGATGGGTGTTGCATTGTAGATTGCTTGGGATACGATGGACAGTTTGACAATGTTGAGTCTTCTCCATGAGCATGGAATGTTTTTCATTTGTGTCATCATTGATTTATTTGAGCACCATTTTGTAGTTCTTAATGTAAAGGTATTTAACATTTTTGGTTAGATGGATGCCAAGGTATTCCTTTTCTTTTATTTTTTTTGTGTGTGGCAATTGTGAATGGGATTGTGCTTTTTATTTGGTTTTCTGTCTGTTCATTGCTGGTGTATAGAAATGCAACTGTCTTCTACTTGCTGGTTTTACAACTGATACTTTACTAAAGTCGTTCATCGGTGTAAGTAGGCTTTTGACAAATTCCCTAGGGTTTCCTAGTTATAGACTCATATCTTACACAAAGAGGGATGGCATAACTTTGTCTTTTTCTATTTGGATAGCCGTGATTTTCGTTTCTTTTCTGATTGCTCTAGCTAGGATTTTCAGCACTATGTTGAATAGGAGGGGTGAGAATGGGCATCCTTGCCATATTCCACTTCTTAGGGGGAATGTTTCCATCTTCTGCCCTTTGAGCAACTTGTTGGCCACAGCTTTATCATAGATGGTTCTTATTTATTTATTAGAGAAATGTTCTTTCTCTAATACCATTTGCTTTCCCCAATACCATTTGCCATCCAAGGTCTGGGCAGACTGTCATTTACCCAGATGTTTGAGTGTTTTTATCAAGAAGGGATGCTGCATTTTATTGAATACCTTTCCTGCATGTAATGAGATAATTATGTGGTTCTTGGTTTTATATCAATTAATGTGACGAATTATGTTTATGTTCTTGTGAATGTTGAATCAGCCCTGCATCCCAGTAATGAAGTCCACCTGGTCATGATGGATGACTCTGAGCTGTGTTGTTGGATCCTATTTGATAGTATCTTGATAAGAATTTTTATATCTATGTTCATCAAGGAGATTGGTCGTTAATTCTTTTTCCTTGTTGGGTCTTTGAAATACTTTCAGTAAGACTGGTATCAGTCTTTCCTTGTATATCTTATAGAATTCAGTTCGGAAGCCCTCTGGTCCTGGGCTTTTTTTTCTGGAGGGGAGATTTCTTGTGATTGAGTTAGTTTCTTGGATTGTTATTGATCTATTTTGAGTATCAATTTCTTCTTGTTTCAACTTTGGGAAGTTGTGTGATGTCAGAAAACCCTCAATATTCCCTAGATTTTCTAGTTTATTCACATATAGATGTTCATAGTGATGTCTGATAATCTTTTGATTTTATTCACGATCAGTTGTGACCTTGTCTTTTTCATTTCTAATTGTGTCTATCTGGACTTTGTTTCAATTTTTTTGTCTATATGGCCAGGGGTTCACCAATCTTATTTATCCTTTTAACAAACCAGTTTTTTGTCTTGCTGATTCTTTCTATGACATTTTTGCCTTTTATATCTTGCAATTGTGACTTTATTTTATTTATCTGCATTTTTCTACTGAAATTAGGTTTTAGATGATCCTACCCTTCCAGTTCCTTTAGGTGTGACGTTAGGATGTTTACTTGTGATCTTTCTATTTTCTAGAAGTGCACATTGCAATGCTATAAATTTTCCTCCTAAAACTGCTTTCATGGCATCCCAGAGATTTTATAAGATGTTTCTTTGTTTTTATTTTTTTCCAGGAATATTTTTATTTCTGTCTTGATTTCTGTGTTGAATCAGAAATAGTTAATCAGTATGTTCTTTAGTGTCCTTGTCTTTGTGTGTTTGGGGAGGGATCTTGGTGGCAACATTTATTTTTATTCCACTGTGATCTGAGAAGATGCAGACTATCACTTTGAACTTTTGAAAATTTCTTACACCTGATTTATGTCTAGTTAATTTGTATTATTGAGTATGGCTGGAATTGCTTTTCTTTGAGAATGTGATTAAGGTACTCTTGTCCTTTCTGACTTGCAGTGTTTCTGCAGATAGATCATGAGCGATTCTATTGGGTCTTCCCTGTAGGTGATCTGAACTTTCTCTCTTGCTACCTTTAGTATTTTTTAAGTTCATGCTTATGTTGTCAAAGTGGATTGCCAGTGTCTGGGGATGGTTTTCTCATGTGAGAACTTGTAGTGGTTCTTTGAATTTCTTGCACTGAAATGGTTGCCTAACAAGATGTGGAAAGATATATTGAATGATCTTATGAAATGCTTGTTCCAGTGTTCTCAGTTTCCCTTTCTGCTTCAGGGTTACCAGTCAGACATATATTTGACTTCTTGACATAATCTATCATTTTTTGGAAGCTTTGTTTATTATGTTTGAGCCCTTTTTCTATGTTTTTGACAGACAATCTTAGTTTCACATTTTGGTTTTCATGCACTGAGATTCCTCCTTCTGCCTGATTAATCCTGCTTCCTGTGCTTGTTATTTGTTTTTAACTTCCAGAATGCAGTTCTTCATTTCCAGTATCTCAGAATGGACATTCCTGTAATTGGCCAACTCCACTTTGGCTTCCTATATGACTTGGAGAGCTGTGCTTCTAGTTTCTCTTAGTTTTCTTTATTCATTTTGACCATTCAGTCTCTGAGTTTTTGACTGTCATTTGAGACAGGTTGTTCTGTGGGACTTTGATTGGACACTGATAGTTGCTGTTTTGGTCACTGTCTCTTTGAAACTCTGAGGGGTTCTATGGGTTTTCTTTTTATGTTTCTTCATTAGTAAAGAGCAACTTTTCCTTCTCTATTTTTCCTCTTTAGTTTTGTTGCTCTGAAGCTAGTTAATCTCTCTCTGTTCTAGGGCCCTTTCTGTCATTCAATATTGATCACTAAATGAGAGAAAGAAGTGCACTTATATTTACTCCAAGCTTCACCCTTAAAAAGAAACCGCTGTGCAGAGCTTTCCCCATGGTTAGTCCAGTCAGGTTAGTTTTCAGACCTCTTGCCAGTACTTTATGGGGAGCATGTGAAGGGATGGGCCCCTGTCTTGCTGGTTTGTGTTTTACAGCACAGATGCCTTCCCACCAGGGATGACTTTGGGTGTTTTGAGTTTTGCTCCTTCCCTGTTCTTGTCTGTGGTCAGCACTTGAAAGTGAGCGAGCTCTCTGCCATGGGAACATCCATCCCATGGGTGCATGGGGCTTGCTGGTGATTCTTCCTAATCTGGAGGTGGGGTTAGATGCCAAATGCTGGTGACATGTGCCAGCCAAATTTAATCAGCAGGTGAGATTTCCTGGCCTGGGAGCAGAAAATCTCCCATGTTCTCAGAAGCTTGAGGGCAGGTTTGGTCTCTGTTCTGCTTGGGCATCGGTTTCCCATCACTTTGCCTTCACCCGGACTCCTCCCACATAAGACCAAAAACTCACATGTGGTAGGGAGAACCAACCCAGAGTGTGTCAGGATTACTAACCACTTTTTGTTCACAGGCAGGGCTTCAATTCCAGTGTGAGCCTGGTGCACAGCTGGTAATGGGGCACCCAGAATCTGGCTTCTGCTATCCCAGCACCCTGGATACTAGGGTGTTCAAAGAGACCTCCACTGGGTGCAGGGTGTTCCCCCTGCCTAAAAGTGTTCAAGGTGTCAGCATCTAATGGTGGTTGTGCCCTGTTCTCTGCCTCACTCAGCAAGAGAGGTACTGATCGGCTCCTTCACATTGGTCATTTTAGATCTCCTAAAATATTTTTATTTTCCCCTCTTAACATCTGCTGAGTCATACATACTCATTATGGTTTTGTTTGGTTTTGTTTCTAGAGGCAGGGTCTTGCTATGTTGAACTCACACTCCTGGGCTCAAGCAATCATCTCGCCTCACCTTCCCAAGTAGTTAGGACTATGGGCATGTGCCATCATTCCCAACTCTCCCTTCTGTTTTTAGAAAAATATCTACTATTTTATTCTCTCTCTCTCTCTCATCCTCTGTTAAATTCTTCATTGTGTACATTTTAACTCAAAATGTATCTCAAATTTATCCACATGTCTCCATCTTCATATCTGAGATTCTTTCAATCTACCATCTTTTGGCATTACTACAGAAAAAAGTTTCTGACTGCTCACCCTGGCACCACTCTGGTTGATTTTCAATTCAATCTCAGAAAAGCAAAATGTAACTATTGAAACTATGTCATATTTGATTAGTCAATTAGTTGTTTTTTCTCCTATATATTATTTAACTAATTTCATAAAGTTTGATTTTTGCCACATGTTTAAATGCATACACTAAACCATTATATTTTATGCTTGTTAACATGAATGTCTGAATCATTCCTTTATATTTTTTCAAATAGATCAAATACTTACAATTTGCAAGTTTTTAATTAAAAAATAATTGAAAAATAACAAATAAAAGACCTATTAACCCTCAGACAAGAATTAGAAAACTACATTTATTCGCAAAAGTATAGTTTATTGTTACAATTATTAAAATTAAAATTTTGAGTAAAAATAATATCTACATTTAAAAAATGTTAAAAAGTTTAAAATATGTAAGATGACATTATTTTTTTAACAAATATAAAGTCAACTAGTTAGTAAGAAAATATCAGCTAATTATGTAGTCAAAATGAATATGATTAGCCCAATCATAATAATTTAGATTAAAACTTCATGATGTTAAAAGTTGCTGCAGTTAATTATAAAAATGAAGACATACTCTTCTGATAAGGATGCTAGTTTGTCTGGAAAGTACACAAGATTTGGATATTGAGACTATTCTGCACAATGGAAAGATACAATTCTGTTTATATTTTAGAATTAGATTATAAACCAGAATGCTGTGCCTCTTGCCTGCAATCCTAGCACTTTGGGAGGCAGAAGGATGACTTGAGCCCAGGGGTTTGAGGCCAACATTAAAAATATATTGAGGCCTTATCTCTAAAAAATGGACTGAGCATAATGGTGCATGTCCATTTTCTTTGCTACTTGGAGGATGAGGCAGGAGAATTGCTTGAGTCTAGGAGTTCAAGGCTGTGGTAAACCATAATAATGCACTTTAACCTAGTTGGCAGAGTGGGGCCTTGAGTCAAAAAAAAAAAAGTGAGAGAGAAAAAAATGTGACACAGGTCTGAAAAGTGCGACATCAATTTAAAGCTTTAGTTTTTGGACTATGGATCTTTAACTCATAAATCTCTTTGGATTTAACAACTTCTGGAAGAAATGTATTAGGTAACATGATGAAGAAAACTGTATAAAAACATGATATACTATTTTTTACACATAGGAATAAGATAGTTATGAAACAGATAGATAATGTTAAAATGTGCATATGAACAAATTAATTGACTGGCATAAACTCATTTTTAGTATAAACAGGTAACAGAGACTTCAATATAAATCATTATTGTTAGCCTACAGTTTAATTTTTCTTTCTATTATAATAAGCAAAGCAAAATTGAACACTGGAGTTTTATTTAAATCAGTGTATTGGTAGAATTGTCAATCACGTTTAGTTAGATGTATGACTGTTAAAATATTTACAATTTGATGTAATTTTCTATAGAGATTATTAACATTAATTTTGTTTGTTTGGAGAATGTCTCTTGCTCTGTCACTCAGACTGGAGTCCAGTGGAATGATCAAACTCCAAAGTCTACAGTCTCAAACTCCTGGGCTCAAGGACACTTTATCACTATTATTATTATTATTGTTATTTTTATTATTATTCTACTCAGCTTCATGAATATCTGCAGGCATACACCACCATACAGTCTAGTTTTTACTTATTTTTATTTTTTGTAAGGATGCTGTGTAGTTATGTTGTCCAAGCTGACCTTGAACTCCTGGCTTCCAGAGTTCCTCTTGTTTCAGCCTTACATTCACTGGGGTTACAAGCATAAGCCGCTGTTTCTGGCACCATCAGAATTTTATATATATTGCATCTAAGGAAGATCATTTTATAGGCTAGTATATTTTTGTTATTGCATCAAATAGTGTAATTTTATTTAAAGATTATTTAAGATAAGCATATTTAATGTCAATGTTGTTTATTAAGGCTTTTTTCATGATGAATTTATATCTAAAATATTAATGCAGTAATTAAATGTTCTAAAATATTTCATTTTAAAAAATATTTAATATTTTTATCTAAATGATTGAATCTTATAATAATATGATAATTAGCTTGTTTTGAAAATGTTTCCAGTGTGTAACTGGACTTACTTTGACAATTACAAATAATGAATAAATTATATGATATAAAAAATAGATAATATGTGATCTTTCTGTTCAAATAATGTTAGATAAAAATATATTTAAGCAGGGCTTGATGGCTCAGCCTGTAATTCTGCACCTTTGGGAGGCTGAGGTGAATGGATTGCCTGAGCCCGCGGGTTCAAGACCTGCCTGGGCAGCGAGACCTCATCTCTACAATAAATCAAAAAATCAACCGGACGTGGTAGTGCATGCCTGTAATTCCAGCTACTTGGAAGGCTGAGGCGGAAGGATGGCCGGAGCCCAGCAGGTCAAGGCTGTGGTGGCCGGGAGCGGCCACTGCACTCCAGTCTGGGCGACAGAGTGAGACTCCAACACACACACACACACACACACACACACACACACACACACACACACTACATATATATATATTTAAATGAATTAGTTCAAAAATAAATTTATTTCATTAGAATTTCACTTTTAGTTTATATTATATTTCATTCTTAGCAGATACTTTATTGTTTTGAAAGCTTACCAATTATGGCAAGGGTTAGGTGTTAGTCACAAAATTTAGACAAAGAAATTTCAAATACTTCAAAACAATTGTTCAAAGAAAAAATTGTGCTAATGGCCAAAAGTATGTTTCTTAAAATACAAGAAACAAAGATTTACAAGAAAGAAAAAAAACATTTGTTTTTTTAAAGCAAGAGTAAGGATTACATCAAGACTTTATTTTTTTCCAAAACATTTTATAACATTTGCTGTTTTTTAAAATGTTTATTAAATGATATATGTTAAATGTTTAGCTTCTTTTAGAAATGAGAAATAAAAAGATAGGTTTTCATTAAATTACATTTTCTTCACTGGGCTTGGTGGTTCAACCTGTAATCCCATGCTTTGGGAGGCTGAGTTTGAGTGAATTGCCTGAGCCTACGGGTTCAAGACCTGCCTGGCCAACTTGGCGAAACCTCATCTTTACAATAAATCAAAAAATTAGCTGGGCATGGTATTGGGTGCCTGTAGTTCTGGAAACTTGGAAGGCTGAGACTGAAGGATTGCTGGAGCCCAGCAGGTCCAGGCTATGGTGGCTGGGAGCAGCCACTGCATTCCAGTTGGGGCGACAGAGTGAGACTCCAACTAAAAAAAAAAATTACGTTTTCTTCATTCTCAATTATATTTCATATTCTTACATGTCTATATTTCAAAAATATTATTGATATAAAAGTTTTACTTATGTGTTTGTTGGCTTATTTCTTTCTTGACTACATTGTCATACCAGAAGTTGTGGATAAAAATTACCTATAGTTTTGAATTTCGATGCAATTTGACCATACTATCACAATGAATTTAATTGGTTTTAAGTGTTTCAAGTATGTATGTGTTTATAAGTCATAAACCATGTATTTCTGAATACCATTAGATACAGTTAATTGAAATTTTACTAATTTCACAGTTTATGTAATAAATTGATTTCTAGTAGAAAGTGGATCAGTTAAAAATAGATAGCATTAATCAAGTAAATATAGTAATATATGCAAAAAATAGCTGGTCTAAATAATATATACATAGTTGTAATAAGGAAATTTTATTACTTCAGAGTTTCTACATGGTTAAATTTAAAATTGACAAAAAGAACTTAATTGTTCCAAAAAGAATGAGAACATGGTCTAGAAATTTAGGCAATGGCTTCCTTTCTACTGTGAGTAAAAATTCAGTAAAGTACCTTCTTTTAGTTGTCTCATCTGTAAAACCAAGATACACTAAAACAACTCAATCAGATTTGTTTTTATCAGTGTACCAATAAATATTACCTTCAAATAACATTCTGTGGTCAAATAAATTTTGTGATTGTTTTGAAATAAGTTAAACGTATTTTCTTACAATGTTTCTTTAAATACAAATTGCATTGTGAGTGAGGTTGCCTAATTTGGCAAATAGAATACAGAAATTTCAATTACATTTGAATTTTTGATAAACAATAAATAATTATATATCCTATAGTAGCTACATATTTAGCTGCATATTTAGAATGTATACTAAAAAGTATTTAATATTTATCTGAAATTCAGATTTAATTTGTTGGATTTTATCTGGGAAACCTCATTGCAAATATTCAAATTTAACTGGGCATGGTTTATTTGGCAACCCTATTTGGGCAAATCCAAGAAAAGATATAACTTTTCCCAATCAGAAGCCTGTTAATTTAGAATGTTTGATAGGAAAGTTTCAGAGGATATCTACTTTGAAAACAGTTCTAATCTTTGTTAAGTATTTTCCTTTGGAAAATAGCCTGAGATTGACATAAGTAAATGAAAATAATATTATCAGCTAATATTTATTCAGTACTTAGGAAAGGAATTATATATGAGTTTTTTTTTACTGACTCTACATGATATATATTATAATTTATATTTTTCCAGTGAGGAATTTTTTGGCCTTGAGGATTTAAGACTGCAGAGTTTAAAAGTGATGAACTAATGTTTAAACATCAGATGTGTATGACACACCTTCACTACTATCAGATTTTAATCACTACTAGATACTCTTTTTTACTGACTATTACATAATTATAATAAATGTATTCAAATACAGTTGAGTAGTAGATTATATTTTATAGAGAGAAATAGTTCTTTGATTTTAGTGCTGAGGTTTTTTGGTTAATTTTTAGTATCGAATTTATTAGTCTGGTTACCATATAATTATGTTTTGTTAGCAAATTGTAACAGCGATATTCATGTGAATGTGTGTTGAGAAGACTTAAGAAAAATAGTGTTCATGTTTTCATTAACTTAATAAAAACCTCCAAAGCATTCCAAAATAGTGTTTATTTTTAAAGGTAAGTAAACTTTTTCATTTAAATTACTTTAGGTAGATATGTATTTAAAGTTGTAAAACACAGCAGCACTAAAATGGGTTATACACTAGATATTGATGCATATATGTGTGTACTAAGATTGACTTTAAATTGCAAAACTAGAATACACAAATTTGGGATTGGGAGGGCTTTAATTCTAATTTTTCCTTTTTTAATGGAGACAGGGTCATGTGGCATTACTATTATATGTAATTTTCCTTTGCAAATGTAAATTGCAAATATGCATTTTAAAATCTGTTGTTGATTAGTTGGTTTTTTTAAAATTTTGCTTTTTTTTCTTTTCTTTCTTTTTCTTTGAGTCGAAGTCTCACTCTGTCACCCAGGCTGGAGTGCAGGGCACACTCACGGCACTGCAGCCTTGACCTGCTGGGCTCAGTCTATTCTTCCATCTCAGTCTTCCAAGTAGCCGGAACTACAAGTACACACCACCATACTTGGCTAATTTTTTGATTTATTGTAAAAATGAGGTTGAACCAAGTCGCCCAGGTTGGTCTCCAACCCCTGAACTCAGGCAATCCTCTTGCCTCAGCCTCCCAAAGTGCTGGGGTTTCAGACGTCAGTCACTGCACCCCACTGATTGGTCATTTTTAAACTGCCTTATAAAAAGTAAAGAACAAGACTTATTTTACCTGAATGGTGAGATCCACATCATCACCTGCCAGATGCAACTGGGGTCTGAGAGACATTACCTCGAACTTTTTGCAGGTATGGAGATAAATGGCAGATGTGACAGGGGGTGATAAGAAAATTGCATGTTATTTCTTTAAATTAAAAGAAATGAGAATCTAGGAGTATTTTGCATTACTGAGATAGGACTTTTTATAGCTGATTTATCCATTAGTCAGTACATACTACATGTACATGTTTTAATTATATTACTATCTAGCCACTGCAGAGAATTTGAATCCATATAAATTCAAAAATTGTTAAAAAAATACCTTACCAGAATAATTTGTTTCCTTAATAATATTAAGGAAGTAACAGTAGAAATACAATAATGCTGACTTTTGTTTAAAAATTGTTTTCTCTTTTTGCAGAACTTCTAGTACAAACAAGGTGTCTAATTAAAAAAGTAGATGTTTAGAAATTACATGATGAATGCTGCCATATATGATAACTTACATTATAATGAAATATCAATAATAGGTAGAAATAAAACACTCTGTTTAATAAATAAGACCTAGATAAATGGATTCTTTGTATTCTTTAAAATGCTTTTAAACTACCGAAAACAAGGTTTAACAGTGATCTTGAAGCTCACAAAGACCAACAATCTACCAATAGTCCAAATGAATATATATAATATAAATCTACATACATATTTTATATAGACAATAAACAATTTACAAATGCAAAATTCAAAGGATAATTATTTTATACATGCTACATTCAGTCTATAGAGACAAAAGGCTTTATGTCTTTCATAAAATAGAAACATTTTAAAGCAAAGAAAGCAAATAAATATTTATTCATATATAATTTGCTAATATAACAGCAAAATTATCTTGAATGCATCACTACATAAATACTTTATAAATAGAGATTGTGTCCATATAAGAAAGTAAGTATATTACACATATACAGAAATGAGCATGCTCTAAATAAATCACCTGTGATGTTTTCTGTAAGCCTAGATCACACTTCTAAAAGTAGTGTGTGTTACTTGTATTATTTTTCTAAATGGCTTTCCCTCATAATGATGACACTAATACATAAATAATTGCATTTTGATGGTGTCTTTTTTGGTCCTGCTCGCCCATAAAGTGTTTGAAATGATTGTGAGTGTTTGAGAGAAGATACTAATACAGTAAAAACAAAACAACATTTTACTTAGAGAATGAGCAACGTTAAATGGTTCACCTTTCACACACATTCAAACACACACACACAAAAGAAACACCGAAAAAATTATATTATTATAGCAGGCCTATGTCAAATTATAAAATCAAATTTTAGCCAGGCTTGGTGGCTCAGCCTGTAATCCCGCACCTTTGGGAGCTGAGGTGAGTGGATTGTCTGAGCCCGCGGGTTTGAGACCCACCTGGGCAGTGAGACCTCATCTCTACAATAAATCAAAAAATCAGCTGGGTGTGGTAGCGCATGCCTGTAATTACAGCAACTCAGAAGGCTGAGGTGGAAGGATTGCTGGAGCCCAACAGGTTGAGGTTGCTGTGGCCAGGAGCGGCCACTGCACTCCAGTCTGGGTGACAGAGTGAGACTCCAACTCAAAAAAAAAATCAAATTTTAAAAAATAAGGACAAAAATGTAATCCCTGATTTGCTTTTTAATTTTACTACAGAATTGAATTGAAACTATAAACTAATAGCTTAATTTGAGAAAAGTCCTTCTTCTTCTAAAGTATGCTATTTATGATAATTGCACTTCTACAATAAACAGAAAATACTCTAAAGTAATTAAATAACTAAATAAATAATCATGAAAAATTTTAAACCTAAACTTTAGATAAGTTTCTGGTGCTAAAGCTAGAAAGAGCTTGGGGATATGCTGTCCAAGGCTCAATGGGATCACCAAGAGAGCAATACTTTTTTTAAAAATTCCTTTTCCATCTTTATTAACTTGTGGTTTTTCTTTCTTTTTTTAATGTGCAAAAGCTTTATTTTTCATTTTTTTCCACCTTTTTAATTTTAAAATTGAGAGGTACAATTCACAAATATTCCTTGTGCAGGTACTCTTGTTAATGAGGTGTGTTCCCCCTTCCCTAGGCAGATTCCCAGTACTGCCAATCCCACCTCCTACCTGCTCCCCTGCAGTTTCCTGCTACTGTCAATCCTTTTCTTATAGTATAACAATACTTCTTTGAGGTTCACTTATGAGTGAGAACATGTGATTCTCAGTTCTTTGTTTCTGTGAAAGATCACTCAGTATTATAGACTCTAAGTCTATCCAGGTAGCTGTGAAGCTCATGATTTTGTCCTTCTTTATGACTGCATAATATTCCACGGGGTATATGTGCCACATTTTAAAAATTCAGCCCTTTTTTGATAGGCAGCACGGTTGGTTCCATATCCTTGCTATTGTGAACAATGCTGCAATAAACATGCATGTGTCGGTATCTTTTTTATAGAGTGATTTGAGTTCCTACAGGTATATTCCCAGTAGAGTGGTTGTTGGATCAAATGGGAGGTCAATTTTTAAATCTTTCAGGAATAGCCTCACTGTTTTCCACAGAGACTGTACTAGTTTGCACTCTCACCAACAGTGCAGAAGTGTTCCCTTTTGCTGCATCCTCTCCAGCCTCTGTTATTTTTTGAGTGGCTTTTCAATAATGAGCAGAAGACAGCTGCTGTCACTCCTTTCTTGGTTCTGAATTCCAGGGGAAAAAGGCATATGTTTCTAATACAAATGTATATTTTATTATTGGTGGCAATAGTATTTTTCAAAGTTCCCTATCAAAGCTCTTTTACCTTTTCTGTTTTGACTAGATCTTCTTACATGACCACCATAAGTGCAGAGAATGTGAGATGGTAGATGTATTATTTTCATGCCTTAAAGGTAGGGGAAAAAAAGATTGCAAATGTCTTTAAAGTAACAAATTTAGGACTTCCGGCAAGATGGCTACAGGGCAGCCTGGTCTATGAAACCCTCAGCAAAGGAGAACACAGAGGGTCTCTGGCTCTCTCCCCAGGGGCTGTGGATCCCAATGCCGGCAGCCCGCTCTTCACATGGAGCTTGACCGTCGCCACTGCTGAGGCATTGCTGTGGTCTTGACAGCCACTGCGGCTGCACACACAGCAGCCGCTGGCACCACCATGGCCTCCATGGCAGCCAGAGCGTATCGCACCATGTGTTCCTGAGGCAGTCCACATCTTCAGTCCTTGAAGCCCCTGCAGGCAAGATCTGCTGGGATGGCTGCCACCTCTGCTGCCACCTTGATGTCCTGCTGGCCATTGGTCTCCTCCCATGTGCCCTCAGGCAGGCTTCCATCTCTGGCCTCTGCCTGGCTCCTGTCTGGCTCCACCTCCTCTGGGGCGAGCAACTGAGATAGCACAAATGCTGACAATTCAAGCTAACAACACTGAAACAAGAAAAACAAGCTTGAAAACCAGACACAGGCCAGATTTGAGTGGCGAACTGAGGGTGATCAGAACTGTCCTTCGCAGCAGGCCAGGGGAAATAGACCATAACTGTGAACTAATTTACCAGCTTGAAAAGACAGCTAGAAATCAAAGCTGAAAGGACATTGGACTTAAAAAGTCTCAGTGTGTGTTCGATTGGTGCTGTTAGTTTAATGACTTTATTCTATTCCTACTGTTTTGTTCCCTTTTTCTCTTTTTTTCTCTTCCTTTTCTTCTCGTATCTCCTTTCTGTAAACCATATCTTTGTATGGAAGAACAACACACCAATAAGCTGGTTGGTTAGCTTGTTTATTAGTATCATTGTGTGTTTTAATTTTTTTTTTGTATGGGAATTGATTAGTCTGTAGCCATGGTCTATTATTTTTAATCTGTTTCAGTTTAGGTCTCCCTCTTCATTTGTTGGTACACTCATCTGTTTCCCACCTAACTCCTCTCACTTTCCACCCCTTTCTTCCCACCACTGTCTGCTCCATTTTCTTCCCTCTGTTAACCTCATTTTATTTCAGGGAGAAAACCTACAGCTCCACTGCATGAAGAGATTCCAAGGCAGCGGGAAGTGGGTTTCAGATTATCCATACACCTGTTGGTGGATACCAGGACCTGCAGACAGATTTTGAATCACAGCTCCCCCCTTAAGTAAATCTCAAAACTGCAAAAAGGACCACCACCAACCTACAGTGCAACTCCAGAATTGAACAAAGTAAGAGGACGTACATAAAGAATAGGATATTGAACAAACAAAAGTAAAAGCAATCCCTCTACCCCTGAATAATAGAATTAAAGAAGATGATGACGTGGAAGGAAGGAAAAAGTAAGGAGGGAAAAAAACTGCACAAATGAAGAAAACCAAAAGAAGAATATAGGTCTCACAAAGACACCTGGGAGATCAGACACAGAGAAAACAGACTCTGAGAAAACAGACTCTGAAACACAAACAATGAAGAACCTCCAGAATGACTGGTCACATGCAACAAACCCAGACATCAAGACATTAATAGAGAGAATTTAAAAAATTGAGGAGAGATAAGAGGAAAGTAGGGAGGAGCTGATGTCAGAAATAACAGCAGTAAAGAATACTGTGATGGAAATAAATAGCAAACTAATAAGCATGGAAAGCAGAATTAGCCAAGCAGAAGAAAGAATCTCAGAGCTTGAAGACCAAAACACAGAACCAACCCAAATTGTCAAAAGCATAGAAAAGAAGCTCAAAAAGACAGAACAAAACTTTCAAGAGATGAATGATTGCTTCAAGAGACATAACCTAAGAGCAATTGGCATTCCTAAGGCAGAGAGAGAAACAGAGGCCACACTGGAATGAACGTTTTATGAAATCATTCAGGAAAACTTGCCTCATGTCATCAATGATGAAAAATTTCAAACATAAAAGATTCAGAGAACCCCTGCAAGGCAACAAATGAGAAGACCAACTCCTAGACACATAATAATTTGCCTAAACAAAGTAGGTATAAAAGAAAAAATCCTAAAGGCTGCAAGAGAAAAAGTCAGACTACCTACCAGGGAAGACGAATTAGAATAGCAGCAGATTTATCTATAGAAATCCTACAGGCTAGGAGAGCTTGGAGCCCTATCTTCAAAGTTCTAAAAGATAAACAATTTCAACCGAGAATAACCTACCCAGCCAAGCTAAGCTTCATAAGTGAGGGAGAATTGAAATATTTCCCAGATATCCAATCCCTAAGAACCTATGCTGCCACAAGATCGCCTCTACAAGAAACACTTAAGAAACTATTGAACACAGAAAAGAAAAAAAGAACAACAACATTATTCACAAGAGTACAGGCAAAAGGTTAAAAACACACATGATCCAACTCTAAAACCAAAAGAAAGACAACACATAAACAGGAAGAACAACATCTCTGTAACAACATTATGAAAGGGATCAACTCTCACTTTAAATAATTAGTTTGAATGTGAATGGTCTAAATGCAACACTGAAAAACATAGAATGGCAAAATGGATAAAATATCATCAGGTAACAATCTATTGCCTTCAGGAGACTGACCACACTAGAAAGAACAGTCACAGACTCAAAGTAAGAGGATAGGAAACAAATTTTCAGGCAAACGGAACACAAAAGAAAGGAGGAGTCATGATCTAAATCCCAGACAAAATACCCTTTAAGCTATCAAAAATCTAAAAAGATGCAGAAGGACCTTACATAATGTTAAAAGGTTCAATCCATCAACAAGAAATATCCATCCTAAACATATATGCACCAAACATAGGAGCACCAACGTTCATAAAGAAGCTCCTAGTTAAACTAAAAAAAGATATCGACTCCAGTACCCTCATAGCTGGGGATTTTAATACCCCACTCACAACCCTAGACAGATCATCAGGACAAAAATTCAGCAATGAGATTTGAAACCTCATTATGACTCTTGATAAAATGGACTTAAATGATACCTACAGAACCCTCCATCCAAAGACCACAGAATACATATTCTACTCATCACCACATGGAATGAACTCTAAGATTGACCACATACTTGGCCATGAATCAAGCAAAAGCAAATTTAAATGGACTGAAATTTTACCATGCACCATCTCCGACCACAGTGGAATAAAAATAAACATTAACAGAAACAAGGTCCCTCCAAAACACACAAAGACATGGACACTAAACAGCATGATGCTAAACAACTCATGGGTCAATGACAAAATCAAAACAGAGATTAAAAGATACCTGGACAAAAGGAAAATGAAGAAACATCTTACCAAAATCTCTGGGATGCCATGAAAGCTGTGGTAAGAGAGGAATTCTTATCCCTAAAAACACACATGAAGAAAATGGAGGGATCATAAATTAACAGCCTAACAAGCTACCTAAGGAAGCTGGAAAAGCAAGAACACCAAACCCTAATTTCAACAGAAGAATCCATATTGCCAAAATAAAAGCCCAAATCGAGGACATAGAAGACAAAAAGATAAAACAAAAAAATCAATGAAACAAAAACCTGTTTCTTCAAAAGGATAAGCAAGATTGATGGTCCCCTAGCTAGACTGACCAAGAACGAGAGAAAATGCCCAAATAAACACAGTCAGAAACACAAAAGATGAAGTCACATCTGATCCTGAAGAAATACAAAAGATCATTAGAGACTACTATGTACACTTGTATGGAAACAAACTTGAAAACCTTTCATAAATGGAGGACTTTCCATCATCACACAAGCTGCATAGGTTGAAACAAGAAGAAATTGAGACCCTAAATAGACCAATAACAATCAAGGAAATTGACTATGTAATACGAACACTACCTACAAAAAAAAAGAGACCTGGACCAGATGGCTTTCCAGCAGAATTCTACAAGACATTTAAGGAGGAGCTGATACCAATCCTACTGAAGGTATTCCAGGTGATTGAGAAAGATGGAACTCTCCCCAAATCATTTTATGAAGCCAACCTCACATTGATACCCAAAGAGGTAAAGACCCAAAAAAGAAAGAGAACTACGGGCCAATATATTTGATGAACATAGATGCTAAAATTCTCAGCAAGATCCTAGTGAAGTGGATTCAACAACACATCTCAAAAATCATCCATCATGACTAAATAGGCTTCATACCTGGGATGCAAGGAAGGATCAACATTCGTAAACCATAAATGTAATTAAATACATCAACAGATGTCAAAACAAAAACCACATGATTATATCATTAGATGTAGAAAAAGCTTTTGATAAAATTCAGCGCAGCTTCTTGATAAAAATCCTCAAACAGCTAGGCATATGGGGAACATATTTTAAAATAGTAAAATCTGTCTATGAGAAACCCACAGCCAGCATACTCCTAAATGCACAAAAACTGGAACCATTTCCCCTGAAAACTGGAACAAGACAAGATTGCCCACTCTCACCCCTCCTGTTCAGTATAGCAATGGAAGTCCTGGCTAGAGCAATCAGAGAAGAGAAGACACTCAGGGTATCCATATAGGAAAAGAGGAAGTCAAGCTATCTCTCTTTGCAAATGACATGATTGTGTACCTTGAAAATCCAAGAGAATCTGTCAAAAACATATGTACACTGATAAAGGACTTTGGTAAAGTCTCAGGATATAAAATAAATGTGCAAAAGACAATCACATTTCTTTACACCAATAATAAACAAACAAAGCCAAATAAAATGCACAATTCCATTCACAGTAGCCACACACACAAAAAATGAAATACCTTGGCAACTTCCTACCCAGAAACGTGAAAGACCTTTACCATGAAAACTACAAAACACTACTCAAAGAAATCAAAGGTGACAAAAACAAGTGGAAAAATATCCCATGCTCATGGATTGGAAGAATCAACATTGTGAAGATATCCATCTTACCTAAGGCAATCTACAGATTTAATGCAATACCCATCAAATTACCAGCAACATTCTTCTCATACCTAGAAAAAATAACACAGGAATTCATATGGAAGCACAAATGACCAAGAGTAGCTAGAATAATCCTCAGAAAAAAAAAGCACGTGGTATCACATTACTAGACTTCAAACTTTACTATAAAGCTACAATCATCAAAACAGCTTGGTATTGGTACAGGAACAGGCATATAGACCAATTTGATAGAATTGAGATTCCAGAAGCTAAACCTCAATTTCTCAACCTACTCATCTTCAACAAAGCCTCCACCAACTACCACTGGGGAGAGGAGAACCTATTCAGCAAATGGTGTTGGGAAAACTGGCTGACCAAATGCAGAAGATTGAAACAGGACCCCTATCTATCCCCATGCACAAAGGTTAACTCCAAATGGATCAGAGACCTAAATGTAAAACCTCAAACCATAAGAACCTTAGAAAAGGAAGGAAATACTCTCATGGAAATCGGAACTGGCATCCGGTTCCTGTACAAAACCCGAAACCCACAGGACTTAAGAGAGAAGATAGACAAATGGGACCTTATTAAACTGACAAGCTTCTGCAAAGCCAAAGAAACCATCAAGAGAGCAGGGAGACAGCCTACAGACTGGGAAAAAGTATTTGCCAACTCTAGGTCTGACAAAGACTTAACATCCTGGATCTACAAGGAACTGAAGCGTACTGAAAAGAAGAAAACAAACAACCCCATTATAAAATGGGCAAAAGACATGAACAGACACTTCACAAAAGAAGACATTCGAGCAGCCAACAAACACATGAAGAAATGCTCAACCTCACTAATCATCAGGAGATGCAATCAAAACCACACTGAGATACCACCTAACTCCAGTCAGATGGCAATTTATCAACAACTCAAAAAAATAA
>NW_007046052.1:0-1556 GCF_000164805.1 Carlito syrichta
GGGGGGGGGGAAAGCAATGAACCAGGAAGCAACAAAGAAGGCTGCTTGTCCATCTGCAACTTCCGGCAGGGAGTGAGAATTTACAGAGCAGGGAACTGAGCTGGGTGACTGTCTGCCAGACCACATGAGTTCCAGACTAAGGGAGGGTGCAGCAGCCTCCACTCTGGGAAGTGGGTGCTGGTCATGGCTGGGCACCAGTTCCTTTTAAGGGAGTGGACTCGCTCAACATTTCAGAAGGGAGCACAGCAGACATAGTCAGTGAGGTGGTGAGACTCCCGAGTTAAGTACACAGCAAGGTGTGATTTTTTGTTGTTGTTATCATATGTTGAAGTTCAAAATAAACGAACAACAGCAACAACAACAAAAAAACCCCCAAATACCCAGTTGATGTAGCACCGGCGTACAAAAGCTTCTGAGTTATGAAAGATTTTCAACATTCTTTATTCATCAGCAAACATTGTTTACATGTCTATCCTATCACAGGTTTAGAATGATTTTTCCCCACGATATTTATATTTGTGAAGAAATCATCTGTGAAGGAAAGCAGAGAAGAAAACAGAAACATGAGTTAGAAGTCTTCGTCAATACTTTTCAGAAGAGAGAATGGTGGCCTAGATTAGAGGTACCGTTCAGGTTCTAATAAAGGTAGAAGACCAGCAACATTTGTGAGTGAATTGGATATGGGGCGTGAGAGACAGAAGAGTCCAAGATGACTGGACTCTTTTTGTGCTGGGCAAATGGAAGACTGGAGATAGCATTTATCAAGATGAGGGATCTCTGACAGGTTTGGGTGGAAAAGATTGGGAGCTCAGTTGTGGACATGCTAACTATGAGATCTCCACTAGATGTCCAAGCAGAGATGTCACCAAAGCATTTGGACATACAAGTCTAGAATCTAAAGACTCAAGAATCAGTTTAGTAGTTGTTGGCATTTAGATAGAATTTCAAGCTGTGAGACTGGATCTGATCTCCTAAAAACGTACTCGTCTTAGTATATGAATGTCTGTTAAATAGATGCGAAGAATTAAAGGACATAATTTTAAAAATTCATTACTCAAGGAATAATAAAGACAGAACGTATAAGTGGGCTCCTGACAGAGGTGGACATATTTTTAGAAAACTGTGCCTGGAAACACACTTAACCCCAAAGGCCATACAGTGAATGTCTTATTTATACGTGTACTATCAATGCGTGGCAGAGTGCCTATGCCGTAGTTGATGCCCATTTAATATCTGGCAAAGTATGAAGGAAGGAAGGCAAGAAGGAAAAAAAGAAGGAAGGAAGGCAACCTTGGTGGAAAGACAGTCAGGCTTCCTAGGGAAAGTGCTAGACCTCTTGGGGGTACTGTGACTATAGTGATTGGGTGTCCCTGGTTGTTTTCTTGGTTATTTATGACCATTCTTAGGCTATGACCTCTCGACTTTTTTTCTTGTGTTAAGAGAATAAGCCCTACCATTTACCTTTTCTCTTGTGATAGGGAGTCACAGGTGAGTGCTTGGGAATCCTTCGCCTGAGAAAGGGAAGGGTGACTAAAGCAGACACCCTTACAAATCTC
>NW_007046053.1:0-1265 GCF_000164805.1 Carlito syrichta
TAACATCAATTTCTGCAAATGGCAGTAAGGTGATATCTCTTTTCCGAGGGGTATTGTTTAGCCAAAAAGCAGCTTCTTTAACAAAGCTGCTGTCAGGACTCCCAGGAAGAAACTCCAGATCTTGTCCTGGGAAAACCACGGCACAGCCAGAAGGCAGGCCCAGTCCTGGTGCAGAGCTGTCGGCCTGCACCTTGGGTCTGAGAGCTCCCCCGACTTGGCTCCTGGTAATATTCCAGAAAATACCGTCAGTCCAGCAGGCACATCTGGGAAGCCTCTGCCTTGACCCCCTTGATAACAGAGACAGTTGAGGGGAGGGCGCAGGGAAGGCATGGGGACGGCACGGGGAACTTTCATCCTATTCACATAGATTTAGTTCACTTGCTCCTGACAGATGGCTTGGATTACTCATGAAAATTATGTAAGACCTTAGACAAGCTAGCCATCATCTTAAGCTATTTCCTGTTCAACTATTTTTGCAGCACCTTCATGTCACGCAAGAGGCACAAAAGCAAGAATGTAAAAGGTTAAACAATGGTGATTTTGTCTTCCTGTTGTGCTTGATATACACAAAGTAACCAACACTGCCTTCTTTCTCGCACAGTTGCTTTTAGGCTGAACCTACAGTTTTATTATCTTAACCATCTAACAGAAAAAAACTGGTTGCATTACATTTAATGCTGACCACTCTGAAGGCATTCCTGTTTTAATCAAAACAATATTGTTCTTATTTACCAAATAGTAACAAAGTCACGTGAATTTGGAAAGCATTTGGGTTCGTTTCTATTTTTCTGTAGGAGTGATTTTTTAAGCACTTATTTTTCTTTAAGCCAATTAAATTGAGTTCATCCAGAGGTGGAAAAATATCATATTACACAACATACACACATACATGCATAGACATGCATAGTCATACAGACAGATGCATAGCTTACAGCTCTTGCTCTAAACTTTAGATGTGCCAGGAACAGCAACTCAAAACTCACTTATAAAAAGAATGGTTGGATCTCACAAATGGGACAAATTAAGTTTTCCTGCTCGGATGGTTAAAGCTTCCTATGTAAGATTTTTCATTTGCCAATTTCCAAATGGGCTCTTCTTTCCCTGAGAATCATCCCCCTAAAATGTGCATTTCACTGCTCTTGGACGAGACAGGGCAGAAAATTTGTATCTCAAAAGCATAGAGAAAGAATTTAAGTTTTCACCAGGAAAAGAGTTTTGTGGGGCATATTTGCCTATTACCAGATGTCTAGGGTAATTACTACTTA
>NW_007046054.1:0-1258 GCF_000164805.1 Carlito syrichta
AAGGAAGGAAGGAAGGAAAGAAAGAAAGAAAGAGAAAGAAAGAAAGAAAGAAAGAAAGAAAGAAAGAAAGAAAGAAAGAAAGAAAGAAAGAGCGAGCTACTGCATTTGCATTTATTAAACAGACCCAGGCCAGACACAGTGACTCACGCCTGTGTAATCCCAGCACTTTGGGAGGCTGAGGCAGGAGAATTACTTGAGGCCAGGAGTGAGACCAACCTAGGCAACATAACGAGCCTTCATCTCTGCTAATAAAAAAAATTAGCTGGGCATTGTGGGGCATGCTTGCAGTCCCAGCTATGCCAGAGGCTGAGGTAAAAAGATTTCCTGAACCCCAGAGGTCAGTGATCACATCTCTGAACTTCAGCCTGGGTGACAAAGTGAGATCCCCAACTCAAAAAACAAAAACAAAAACAAAACCAGAACCCAAAAGCCAAAGGGATGCTGAGTCGAATCTTGTCTCATTCTAGCAATAACCTGTGGATATATAAACTATGTTTTTACTAAAAAGTCTTATCTACCTCATTAAGAAATATATTTTTGGGCAGCCCTCTTTTGGACCCCCTCCTGCTTGGGAGCTTTTCTGTCTTAATAAATCCTACTTTCTCACCTTCCAGCCACCCGTGTCCCTCATGCCTCCTGGGCACGAGACAAGAACCCGAACTCTAGGAGCTGCTGGAGATCATGGGAGCTGAAGATCTACGCACCCCAGAAACCGGCTTGCCAGTCAACCAATCCAGCAGAGCCAGCAGAAGTGAGAGAACTGCTGACCAAGTGAAGCTAGAAGCAAGACCAATGAGAGAAGAGCTGCTAGCTGAAAATGAGACTACGGAGCAGAGCTAAGACATTTCTCAGGGGCTGGCTTGCCTGTCCACTGAACTAGCAACACTTGGGACTTGGCTTGCCAGCCCATCGAGCTAACGCTCCTTGTGATTCGGCTTGCCAGCCCACTGAGCCAATAGCAGACCAGATAAAAAACCATATCACTATCAGGGAAGTGAATCTGGCAGTGAGTGAACAAATGGGCAGTAAAGAAAATGCATTGGCTGGAAGTAGTGGTTGGTGCGTGTCATCCCAGCACTTTTGGAGGCAGAGGCGAGAGGATTGCCTGAGTCCAGGGATTCGAGACCAGACTGGGCAACATGGTGAGACCTCGTCTCTACAATAAATAAAAAAATTAGCCTGGCGTGGTGGTGCACCCTTGTAGTTCCAGCTACTTGGAAGGCTGAGATGGAAGGATCGCCTGAGCCCAGCAGGTCGA
>NW_007046055.1:0-4478 GCF_000164805.1 Carlito syrichta
CTCTCATGGAAAGTTTGTTCCAATGTGGTCTCTGTTTCTCTTTCTGCCTCAGGGAGTCCGATTATTCTTAGGTTAGGCCTCTTGAGGTAGTCACTCATCTCTTGAAGGTTTTGTTCTGTCTTTTTGAGCTTATTTTCTGTGCTTTTAAGAGTTTGGGTTATTTCTATATTTTGGTCCTCAAGCTCTGAGATTCTTTCTTCTGCTTGGGTAATTCTGCTTTCCATGCTTATCAATTTGTTATTTATTTCATTCACAGTATTCTTTATTACTGTTATCTCAGATATCAGCTCCTTCCTAGTTTCTTCTTGTGTCTCCTCAATTCTTTTTAATCTCTCCATTATTGTTTTGATATCTACATTTGCATTTTGAGACCCTTCATTCTGGGGACTTTTCATTGTTTGTATTCCAAAGTCAGTTTTCTCAGTGTCTGCTCTCCCAGGCGTCTGGGAGAGACCCATACTCTTCTTTTGGTTTTTCTTCATTTCTGTAGATTTTTCTCCCTCTCCCCCTTTCCATCCCCCTCTTCAATTCTGTTTTTGAGGGAAGATGGGGTTGCTTTTATTTCTCTTCTGCAATGACCTGTTCTTCCTTATGAGGGTCTTCTGGCTTTGTTCACTTTTCCCTCTGCTTTACAGTCTGTCTATTCAGCAGTATGCAGTCTTGGTCCCAACTATCAAGTGAGAGAGACACAGGGGTTCAGAGAATCTCACCAGTTCACCTATGCCATCGCCATCTTGCCCTGTCTCCTCTATTGTTTTCTTTACTCAATTTCTTCTTGAACATGATTTTATTTCCTTTTGAGAAAATGTTCACCATTCTAAAATTCATCCTTTAGAGAGTCCTTTACTGACTGTTGTTGGTAATAATCTCTCTCAGGTTTTTCTTCTTTGAAAAATGTGTGAATTTCATCCTCATATTTGAAAGATAATTTTGCTAGGTTGACCATCATTTCCTCTCTGCATTGCTGCTGTTTGTGAATCAGCTGCCAGGTTAATATTCCTTGTAGGCTATTAGTCTTTTTCTGTGGTTGCTTCTTCCTTGTGTTTGATGATGCTGTAGTCTCACTTTATGTGCATGGGTGAGGACTTCATGAGAATGTTGGTGTTCCTGGGCTTTATGAGTCAGAGGATACCATCATTAATCGACTTTTGAAAGGTCTCAACATCTTTTTGAATATCTTGCCTTTTTATTCTCACTATTGTCTGGTGTTCCCTTTAGATATCTGTTAGAACATTTCCCTCAATCCTCCTTGCCTTTTAACCTCTCGTGTGTTTTTCATCTTTCATCACTGTTTACATTATGAATTTCGGGTAATTTCTTTAGCCTGACCTTTAAGTTTACTAACTTTTTCTGTAGTTCTGACTAGTTATTTTAGCTTTCGTTTCTCAAATTTCTGATTAATTTTTTAAAATCACAATGGGCCTGATTATACTTGATAATCTCTTGTTTCTCTCAAACTTTTTGCTGCAATTTCCCTTTTGTGGTAAGAAGCACATAGCATGAGGCATACTTTCTTACATTGTTATGGGCACAGTATATTACTGTTATCTATAAGCACAGTGTTTATAGCAGATCTCAGAACATTTTTATCTTATCACCTTCCTTTTTTTTCTGAGTTGGAGTCTTACTCAATCACCCAGACTGGAGTGCAGTGGCCGCTCCCGGCCACCTCAGCCTCGACCTATTGGGCTCCGGGGATCCTTCCGCCTCAGCCTTCCAAGCAGCCGGAATTACAGGCATGCGCTACCATGCCCGGCTGATTTTTTGATTTATTGAAGAGATGAGTTCTCGCTACCCAGGCGGTTCTCGAACCTGCATGCTCAGGCAATCCACTTACCTCAGCCTCCCAAAGGCGTGGGATTACAGGCTGAGTCACCGAGCCCGGCCATCTTTCATTTTTTAAACGTAACAAACAAACATATTTTACATTCTCATCTGATGATCCTGTTATCTGTATTCTTACACGGTCTGATTTTGTAATTTGTTGTTCCTATTGATCCTTCCTATGGTGACTTGATTTCCTATACTTTAGAGTGAATTTCAGCCCCAACCCCTTTTAAATGTTGTCTTGTGGATAGATATTGTCAGAGGAAGCTTTTTTCCCCCACTGATTTCTCCTTCCTTCAAGAGCCAAGCACAAGACAGACTTATACTTGTCTGGTAGGTTTTATTTTTTAGGTTCCTTCATTGAGAATGTTTCTTTTCAAGGTTCTGTTTGTTTGTTTTTCCAGGTTTCAATCTGACTTCTCCTTTCTAGTCCAGGTGTAGTTTTCTACCCTGCATGAGTGGAATGTGTTAAAAATAGATTTCAGGTACCCAGTGGACTGCAGACAACACAGGACAGTGCCAGCTCCACCCACAGCTGACCTCCGCGAATTCATGTGTTCTTACTGTTTCTTGCCTCTCAAAATTGTTCTGACTTTCTGCCAGCTCTGCCTTACATTTCAAAGCATGTTGTAAAATGTATTCAGGTACTTCTGTGTTTCAGATGTTTCTGGACCTCTCAGTAGCCATATTTCCAGAAGCAGAAATCTCAAGGGTGACTTATTTCATGTCTGATTAATACAAGAGTGATTCTTCCTGTTCAAAACTTGAGCAACACATTCCCCAACAGAATAAGTGACTTGCTTGGTAAATAATCCAAACAGCGCATCTTCAGATGTTATTGTCTTAGCTGACAAGGTAGCAGGTTTTCTACAAGCTCACACACTAAAGCTATTTAAGAGACAAGTGGTAACCTTGCTTCATACTTCTCTGAGCATGTGGAATTCATTAGGTAGAAAGTCAATGATGAGCATCTTCCCACTGCCAAGTCTACCAACATGCCCGACTGGGTAGTCACATCTTCATTGCCCTGTCTTCGGGTTCTGTAGGTGAAAGTTCTGCTTTTACCCAAGTCTGCCCTTTCTGCCTGTGCCTTGGCTCCCTTGGTTCTCACTGTGTCCAAGCCTTCCTCCTTACAATCACCCATTGCATTTGGTGCTTTGCTCATTTCTCTCTTGCCATTGGATTATGACTTATTTTTAAGTGAAAAAGCAGGATTTATTGAGAGGACAGAAAAGCTCCCACAGTGGGAGGGGACCCGAAGGGGTTGACCTGAATTATGACTCTTAACGTGAGTATACCCACTTAAGAAACCCCTCCCTCTGACCCCACTTTTATCTCCAGTGACTACTCTGTGTCTACTGCTCTGTGTTGCAGCTAACGTGAAGGTGTTGTCTAAGCCATGGTCTCTATGTCTTTTTCCCCACATTCCCTCCTCAAGCATTTCAGGGGCAATTCCATGTCTTCCGACTGCTCACGTCACTATCACCAGCATGTGGTCAAGACCAATGAGCACCAATCCGTCCCTCTCACATTTATCTCCCAGCTCTTGGCCCCGCTAACCTTTCTCTTGTCCCTTGAAATACCTTTTTTGGTTTGTGTGGCTCCACACACCCTGCTGGCTAGCTTCCTACCATGAAAGCTTACTCTATTCTTTTTTCTTTTCTTTTTTTTTTGAGTCGGAGTCTCACTCTGTCGCCCAGGCTGGAGTGCAGTGGCACGCTTACAGCGTTGACCTGCTGGGCTCCGGCGATCCTTCCTCCTTGGCCTTTCAAGTAGCTGGAACTACAGGCATGTGCTTCCACGCCCGGCTAATTTTTTATTTTATTGTAGAGACGAGGTCTTGGCAAGTTGCCCAGGTGGGTCTCAAACCCGTGGGCTCAGGCAATCCACTCTCCTCAGCCTCCCAAAGTGCTGGGATTCCAGGCTGAGTCTCCCAGCCCGGCCAGCTCACTATATTCTCAAGTCCTCCTTGGCTAGACCTCTAGACTTTGGAGTGCTCTGGGTTCTCTGATGGACCCTCCCTTCTCTTGACCAATACACGCCTCTGGTGATTATGTCACCCCAATAGCTTTTAAGGCTAACCATAGACAACAACTTTCAAATCTGTATGTTCACTAGTTAATGGGTTTACATTGTAGTTATTCTGGTGATGGGTACCCTAGAAGCCCTGACTTGACCACTACACAATCTATATGTGTCACAAAATTACATGTGTACAAATTTGTATAAGAAAATAATCTGCATCTTCAACCTGCTCTCTCCTCAGTCCCTCCTGCATCCCTAGTGCCTGGATTGGTGTCTGGCACACAGTCCCGACCAGTGAAGATTGAGGAAGTAAAAATCAGAAGACCAGGCAAAAGTGCTTCCAGCTAGGCAAAACGGTGGGACATTTTGGAATGACTGCCCCTGACCTGGCACATGTTGGCATCTTCCAAGACTGCACAGCAAAATCCAAAAGTTCTCAATACTCCTTAGAAAAAAACCTTCAACTTAAGCCAACCCTTCACGGAAAGCTTAAAAACGGACTGGTCCTACCTTCTTTTCCTTTAAGTACCCCCGGTTTTTTAACATAATAAAACACTTAGAAAGCCAGAGAAGCCAGGCTCGGTGGCTCAGCCTGTAATCCCAGCACTTTGGGAGGCTGAGGTGAG
>NW_007046055.1:4498-49447 GCF_000164805.1 Carlito syrichta
GTGGTAGCGCATGCCTGTAATTCCAGCTACTTGGAAGGCTGAGGCAGAAGGATCGCCGGAGCCCAGCAGGTCAAGGCTGCGGTGGCCGGGGGCGGCCCCTGCACTGCAGTCTGGGCGACAGAGTGAGACTCCAACTCAAAAAAAAAAAAAAGAAAGCCAGAGAATTCACCAGCCCTGAGGCAATCGACAGCAGAGCATTGGAGGGCAAATCTTTTTCAAAATCTGGACTCTTTGTTCTTTTTTTTTCCCCAAAAACAAAGAAGTATGTACTTGTGTGATGTGTGTGTGTGGTTACGTGTGTCTGTAGTGTCTGTGTCTCTGTGTCTGTGTCGGCATTTCTGTATGGGGGTGTGTGCATGTGCATCTGTGTCTCTGTGTTTGTGTGCCTATCTGTATGTATATGTGTGTGTATGTAGTTATGTGTGTTTGTGTGTTTGCATCTGTGTTTCTGTATGTGTGTGTTTGTATTTGTGTGTCTGTTTGTGTATGTCTATGTCTCAGTTTATGTGTGTATGCCCACGTGTATGTGTTTGTGTCTTTGTGTGTGTCTGTACTTAAGTATGGGTCTACGTGTCTGTGTCTGTGTGTGTGTCTGTGTGTATGTTTGTGTTAGAGTCGCACTCTCCTGGCGGGGCCTTCAGAATGCTGGAGATGTGTATGTGTCTGTGCTTTTGTATAGGTGTGTATGTGTCTGTGCTTTTGTATGGGTCTACGTGTCTGTGTCTGTGTGTGTGTCTGTGTGTATGTTTGTGTTAGAGTCGCACTTTCCTGGCGGGGCCTCCAGAATGCTAGGTCAGGCCCACTGGGGGAGTGGGTGCACAGAAGTTAGATTAGAAAACACAGTTTATTTAGAAAGTAAATTAGAGAGAGAAAGAGGAGATTCACCTCCCCAAGGCAGGGGAGGGGACCAAAGGGTAAAAAAACATGGCCTGGCCGTGTAGTGCAATGAGCATGTGGCCACACCCTAACTTAGCAAGGCAGTGGCAAAATGGCTGCTGGTGGCTGAGTCCTTTTAAATATCTTCTTCGGGTGAGGGCAGGTTGGTAAGGTGGTTGGGTGGTGGTCTGCTCCTCGTCATCACGATGGATAGCAGGCAGACAGGTGGGTGAGTCACAGGATCGCTGCCATGGTGATGGGCTAGATGGGAGACAAGGGGAGGGGCTTTCCTGCAAGAGACTTGTGAGGCGTTTGCCATCCACAAACTCCTTGACATTTCCATGGCTTTGGTCAGCCAAGGGGCCTGAATGTTTCTTGGAGATTATGATGTCAAACCGTGAGTTGCATGGTTGGGCAGTCGGGCTGTCCTTGTCTTGCATCTGATGTAGATTTTCCTAGGGGGTGGGGTAGGCTGCCAGCTTGACCTGCGATAGAACATCTGAAGGCTTCCTAAAACCTGCCTGTTGGAAGTTTATCCTTTTTTTTTTTTTGAGTTGGAGTCTTACTCGGTCGTCCAGACTGGAGTGCAGTGATCGCTCCCGGCCACCACAGCCTCGCCTGCTGGGCTCCAGTGATCCTTCCGCCTCAGCCTTCTGAGTAGCCAGAATTACAGGCACGCACTACCACGCCCGGCTGATTTTTTTTATTTATTGTAGAGATGAGGTCTCGCTGCCCAGGCGGGTCTCAAACCTGCGGCTCAGGCAATCCACTCACCTCAGCCTCCCAAAGGCGTGGGATTATAGGCTGAGCCACTGAGCCTGGCTTGGAAGTTTATTTTATCTGTGCCTAACCTGTGCCAGATTCAAGGCGTGTCAGGAGTAAAGTCTAAGTAGAAATGGCTATGTTGAGGCAAAAAGACTACGCTCATCTGAGTTTATTTCAGGTTTCTATGGGTGCCTTCTTTCAATTTGTGTCTGTTTCTGTATGGGTGTGTGTGTCTTTGTGTGTGTGTTTGTGTCTGTGCATCTGTGTGTGTGTGTGTTTGTGTCTGTTTCTGTATGGGGGTGTGTGTGTGTGTCTGTGTGTCTGTATGTCTGTGTCTGTGTCTGTGAATCTGTGTGTGTGTGAGTGTGCACCAGGGGAAGCACTGGCATGGAGTGGGGAGTGGGCACTGACTGTCACATCAGTAGAGGAACGACAGAAGAAGTGCTTTTCCTTACAAAAACAAAACCTGCCCAGCGTCATGTCTGGTGGGAGAGGCACGGATTGGCTCTGATGTAAACTAAGGCCCGGGGAAAAAAGAGATCATAATGAATCTCACACCTGCTTTGACCCAGGGCTGCTTTTACCCAGGCGCTCTGCAGGGCTCCCTTTGGCCTGGGCTCATCTGATTCTGGCTGGTCATCTGGAGAGTGGCCCTTCCATGAATGACTTTGAATCACAGTCATTTTGAGGGCTTCCATCACCAGTACGGACAGAAGAAGAAAGCACATTGTATGAACTCTCTATGGCTTCCACAATGCATTTTTGCAGCTCACTGGTTTTGTTGCCGCAAGGGCTGCAGCTCCCTGGGGGCAGGAACCCGTGGAATGTTGCCACACTCAGAACAGACACCGGGGACGAGTGGAGAATCGAGAGCGTTTATTCCAGAAGTCTCAGGCAGCGTCATCGCCAAAAACCTGAGCCCCGAGCCTGTTTTTATACACAATAAGTGGACTTTATGGGGGACTTTTGGGTGCAACGGATTTGGATTCGGGGCCACATCAGCAGCCCTGGGCGTTTGTCTTTGGTGGTTTTAGCATTTTAAACTGAGAACCGCAAGCGGGAACTCTCACAGCAAACAGATTTACTAGGGTGCAGCAAAGCATGCTTCCAGAAGCAGAAGTGGCGGTTAGGGCAGCTGCTCGTTTAAGGTCAGGCTCTTAGGGTCTGGCTTCTTGATTAACTCTTTGTTTTCCTGTCTCAGCTTAAAACAATAAAATTTTATGACCTCACAGTTTTGTCAGAAGTCTCTCAGGGGTCTCACCTGGTGGGCTAGCATCTGGGTGGTGGTTGGGCTGCATGACTTTCTGGATGCTCTGGAGAGGACACCTTTCCAGCTTCTGCAGACCTCTGTCTGGTCCTTACACGTAGCCCATGACATCACACCACCAGCAATGGGGCATTAAATCCTTCGAACAGTGCTGTGTCTCTCTGTTTTGCTTACACTGGGCCCACCCGGATCATCCAGGACATTGTCCCCATCTCAAGGTCTGTAACCTCAGTCACATCTGCAAACTTTCTTTTGCCACGTCAGGTGGCATATTTATTTACAGGTTCTGGGAATTCGAAAGAGGCTGTCTTTGTGGGAAGACAGCATGACCCTGCCCACCACGCAGGTCAAGAGGTTAGAAGTCAGAGCCAGGTGAAATTCAATCCCCAAAATGGAAATGAATGCAAAAGGGGAAAAAAGGGCAGATGCGAGCTGCTGTGACTCAAGAGGCCAAGAACAGGGAGGATTAGAGCTGCACCGAGAGCAGAAAATAGAGTGAGCAGGAAGTCAACCACCCAAGTATCCTTCAGGGCTTGGCCCAGGAAACCCATTTTGGGGAAAGGTAAGGACCAGGCCATTTTCTCAAGAGTCTATGGATATTCATCTCTGTGTTCAGTTCAAACCTAGAAGTCAGATTAATGTGTCTTAAATAATAATTTTTTTGAGTGAGAGTCTCACTCAATCACCCAAGCTGGAGTGCCATGGTACGATCGTGAGCCAAGACCACAGGCTCCTGCCATTACACCTGGATAATGTTTTTGATTTTTTGTAGAGACGAGGTCTTCCTGTGTTGCCAAGGCTGGTCAGGAACTCCTGGGCTTAAAGCAACCTTCTCGCCTTGGCATCCCAAAGTGCTGAGATTACAGGTGTGAGTCACCACTCCAGGCTTAAATAATAAATTATTTCTTTTCATGGGGTGTCTTGAGAGGAGGCTTCAAGAGAGGTGAATGTGCATGGTCATGGTGAAGACGAAACCCGGGCGGACCTGAGAACCATTTACAAAAACCATGTCTGTGGACACACTTGAAACAGAGCCATGGTGTCTAATAAGGAACAAAAGGTAAAAATAAAGGTGCATCGGTTTCGGTCAGATATTAAACAACGAAATCTATCGAGACAGGGACAATGGGGAGCAAAAATCATGAGCCCTCAAAGATATCTGAGGCCTGATCTCTGGTACCTGCAACTATTTTGGCAACCTCTGATATAGCTGATTAAGCCATATACACCGCAAAAGGGACTTTGCAGATGTGACTGAGTTAAGGACCTCAGGTAGGGGACATTATCTTGGATGATATGGGTAAACCCAATGTGTTCACAAGGGTCCTAAGAACAGAGAACCAGGGAGCTGGCAGCATTAGAAAAACGTTGTCTGCTGCTGCTGGCTTTGAATATAGGAAGGGACCATGAACCAAGAAATGTCAGTGACTTCTGGAAGCTGGAAGAGGTGAAGAAATAGATTCTTCCCTGGAGTCACCAAGAGAAATGCAACCCCACTGACACTTAAGCTTTTGCCCAATGAGACCCATTTCTGACTTCTGACCCCCTGAACTGCAAAAAATAAATTCATGTTGTTTGAAGACACCAAGTTTGTAGCAGATGGTCACAGCAGCTGTAGGAACTGGTGTCAGGGCCTGCTTCCTGCCATGGAATCTAATGCTAGATGGATTTTTGCTTGAAGTTTGACTGAAAGAATGAACAAACGAGTCAATGAACACATAAGGGACAATCTTCCCTTCCCAGCATGCTTAGAAGTAATGTCACTACTTTGCCACTTAAGTGTATTTTTGTCTTTCATAAGCTTTCGTTGACTAGGAGTATCCAACACTAAGAGAATCCCTCCCCTTACACACACACACACACATACACACACAAAACAACTGAGGTTTCCAAAGAAGAGGAGGAAGCTTCCCCTATCCCTCAGTGTTCTTAAATTAAGGCTGGGTTGGAGAAAATGAAATGCTGTCTAGTTTGGGGCCCAGCTGTGGCCTGGTGGGGTGACCCATAGCATCCTAATGCTACAACCCGGGCTGTGAAATGTTCTGGATCATATGACCTCAGACTCTTGGTTCAGGCTAATTAAGCCTCATCGGACTGTACAGAATGTTCTGGTTTGCAACAGCGATTGTGTAACTGTTTAAACTGTACACCTTTGCTCTGGGAGCTAGCTTGATTCTCACCGTTTCTCTCTTGTTTTTCTGTGAAGGATCCAGGCCCAGGTGGGCTGTTGCCTTTTATTTAAGTAAGAATGAGAGCAACTCACTGCTCCCATGAGATGTCTGGGCTTGCGACCACGGGAAGGCTGTCCTTGGAGGTGGACAGTGGCACAGAAACAGCAGTGCCACCCTCCGGCAAATTGTGTCTAATGGTCTCCTCCCTCCCCCAGGAGGAGGCGTACCCACCACGCTCTGTATTTGAAAAGCCACAGTGGTGGGGAAGGTCACTGGGAGTCGAGGGGAAAACATGCTCTTACAAATCAGTCTGTGTCCCCAGAGTCAGCGTGGGAGGGAGATAGCTGGCCAGATTTTAAAACATATTTTAGGAGGTGTTCCCTCAGCATGCACCGGGCTTCATGAGGGCCCAGTGGCCAGAGTGTTAGGGTGTTATCTTTCAGTTACCAGCGAATACTCTCCAGAGGTGAGGAAGCCAGAATCCTTGGAATCCCTGTGTGTGCCTACACATTCTCTGTGTTTCAGCATTGCTTGGACGCATGTTTTTACAACCCCCAGTTTTGCAATGGTATCGGGAGTTTTCTCAATTTCAGATTGGTTTACCCACCATTTATCTGAGGTGACGGTGACCTCAGAAAAGAGAGAAGTGTTTTCATTTTGGGCAAGTTGCTCAGCCCATCTATGCCTTTGTTTCTTCTTTAAAATGGGATCACAACACCAAACACAACTAGTTGTTGTGGGGATTAAATGAATAGTGCATGTAAAGTTCCTGGTTCTGTGCCTTCTCAGGGTGAGTATTCTGTAGAGGTTAGCTGCTCTTGTTATTAACAACTGCTCACAGGATCTGACTACCAGTCAAGTAGGGCCTGACAGGTTGGGGGAAATGTATGTGAATAAATCAGTTTAAAATTAAGAATTGTGGGTGCTGCTAAAATGATGAACTGTGTAGAGTGAGTGGCCCACTGTGCCTGGGAAGATTTGGGAACAGTCTGGCAGGGATCCTAGATCGGACAGTTTGAGAGCTAAGACACAAGGACAAGCAGGTGTTTGCCAGACCCATGGGCGGTAGGACGTTCCAGGTAGGACGGTATGTACTTCCTTTCTTCTCGCTTGACTGAGCCCCCATCTCAGAGGGATCCGGTGGCGCGTCTGTGACATGACCTGGAGCATCGCTGCATGCCCCGAACCAGGCTGTTTCCATGCCCGAGTGGCCCCATTGCTTTGGTTGCTCAGGGTGGGGAAATGTCACCATGACCAGGGCATGATAGGAGAACCGTCGTCTAGAATAATTTCATGTCTGCAATCATGGGCTGACAGGGGTGCAGAGGAGGACCTGTGTCCCTTCGTTGGGGGCTTCTTCCAGTGGAGACTTCCATCCTCTACCAAGTGGGCCGGCGTTTGCCCTGCCCTGGCTTGCTCCAGGGACAGTGAGCTCCTGGTCCAGCTGCCCTGAGAAGGATCTTTGCCACGTGCCATTTCCCTGGCCTGTTCCTTCCTTCCTTTGGCGAGTCCTAATGATCCATGCTGACTCCAGGCAGCGTGTGGGACCCCAGTCACTGTGAAACACGATTTCTCTTTTGTCTCTCCTTCCACGGGCAGAAGGACCCAACTCAGCTTTCTACATAGTAGGTGCTCAGGAAAAGCTAGTAGAAATAAGAAGTGACTTTTCTCTTTTTTTTTTTTGAGTTGGAGTCTCATTCCATTGCCCAGGCTGCAGCGCCACACTCACAGACACCCCACTGTCGACCTGCTGGGCTCCAGTGATCCTTCTGCCTCAACTTTTCAAGGAACTACAGGCTAGTGCTACCACATTCAGCTAATTTTCCATTTATTGTAGAGATGAGATCACGCCAAGTTGCCTGGGCTGGTCAACCCATGGCTCAGGCAATCCACTCACCTCAGCCTCTCAAAGTGCTGAGATGACAGGCTGAGCCACCAAGCCCAGCCAAGAAGTGACTTTTCATGTGCACGGAGGCCCTTCTCAGAATGTATTTGAAAGCAAGCCATGCGAAGGCAGAGCCCATACCTGGCCTGCTCACTGGCGCTTTCCTGGGACCAGCACGGGGCTTGGCACGTGGGCAGCACTCAGTAGATGCTGGAGGTGTCCTTCCCCTAGCACACAGGAAGTTTTGGGTCATCTGAACTACCTTTGTGCATCTTAGAGAGTCTGGTAATATGTCCCCTTTACATTCTTGCTACGACTTTCATTCAGACCCTGGTTGTTATTTGTCTGTCCTGTTAGAAATGCCTTATCAGTTCCCCCGTTTCCATCATCACCCTTTCTCCTTTAAAAAAAAATGTCCTGGCTATTTCTCACCCTTTCATCCATGTGTGTAGAGACGAGGAGGTGCCCAAACAAACCCAGAACTTATTTGTAAAATGCTGTATGTTTATTTACGTGTTTAAACTTCAGTCACCTCCAGAGAACTCTCCATTTGATGCAATACACCTATCAAGCTGCCTTTCCAGCTGCTCAAAACAGTTTCTGAACTCTTCAACACTAATGTCTTTTGGTGCATCTGCCGTTTTTTGTTTTACCTCTTCCACATGGGCAAAATCTCTCCCTGTGAGGACTTTTGTCATCCAAGGATACCAAAAAAAGTCACTCAGTGTGAGATAGGGTGGAGAGGGAGGGTGGGCATGAGGGTTATGCCTTTTTTGGTCAGAAACTGCAGAACGCTCAGTGTGATGTGGGCAGGTGTGCTGGTAAATCATCCATCACGAAAAGGGCAAATGCACTGAAATAATTTCCAAAAAAAATTAACTGAAGCTGAACGCAGCATCTCACAACAACGCTAGCTGGTACGCTGGTGCTGATGGTTCCTAGAACACTTAGCTGGCAGGGGAAACCTGTACCCTAGGGGCCTGCCCGCCAAAATCTGATTCCAGTTTTTCTGGGGTCCCCCTGATATGTCCTCCCTGACCTTCTACTTTTGCAATTTATTTATTGAAAAAAATTTAGAGCAGTTTTAGATTCACAGTCAGATTGAGCAGAATGTAGGGTGGATGAGTGGAAGAGTGGGGGGATGGATAGGCAGGGGAATGGGTGGGGAGATGGATGGGTGAGTGGATGGCTGGGTGAATGGATGGATGGGTGAATGGGCAGCTGGATGACTGGGTGAATGGATTAATGTGTGAGTGAATCTTTGGATAATTATTGGTATAGCAGTTCTCTGAGTATGTGCTCAGGTGTCCTGATACTTCTATAGCAGACTTCATCTGCAAATGTGTGTTTTGCACACTGCAGGTGTGGCTTGCTCATTTTCTGAGGTGACGAGAGAAAGACTACGGGAAGGACCTAGAATATGTCCTTCCAGGTGTGTCGCATACTAATAACATAGTTCTCTATTTGTTCCAGATTTTGCATTAAGTACTCTATGCACATTATCGTATTTCATCCTCACAGCAACTTTACGAAACAAGTGTTCTTATTATTCCCCCATTTGCAGGCTCTTCATCAAGCTGAGTAACTTACCAAAGAACCTGCAAAACTGGGGCCTGAACCTGGGTTGTGCGGACTTGGAAGCCCAGGTCCTGACCCACTCCTCAGAGCTGGGAGATATCAGGGTGGCACCTGGCTGTGAGGGCTCAGAAATCCTAGCTCCTGCTTGAACCCAGTTAGACCCCTAATTTCCTGAGTGGGTAAATCACTGAATTTGGCTTCCCGGTTACTCTATGGTTTAATGGAAGTAGTAGAATCTTCTTAGCGGGAGTGCTGTGAAAATTAATGATTTGAAGTGCTTGAAGATAGAGATGTTCAGATCAGTGCGCTGGGGGAAGGCAGTTTGCATGCTATTAGAAGAGAGAAAGGAACTTCTGCTCACCCCATCTCAACGGGCTGGTTAGTGAGTGGTCGACATATTCATTTAAAAAAAAAACAGCTTCAGATCGATTTTCATTGGTGCAGAGTTCTGGAGAGGAGGTAGAATCTTGCCAAATAATTCCTAGATGCAATTTTCATATGCTTAGGAGACAGTATTTTTAGCCCCATATTCTTCTTCTTCTTCTTCTTCTTCTTCTTCTTCTTCTTCTTCTTCTTCTTCTTCTTCTTCTTCTTCTTCTTCTTCTTCTTCTTCTTCTTCTTCTTCTTCTTCGAGTTGGAGTCTCACTCTGTCGCCCAGACTGGAGGGCAGTGGCCGCTCCCGGCCACCGCAGCCTCGACCTGGTGGGCTCCGGCGATCCTTCCGCCTCAGCCTTCCAAGTAGCCGGAATTGCAGGCTTGCGCTACCACGCCCTACTGATTTTTGATTTATTGTAGAGATGAGGTCTTGCTGTCCAGGCGGGTCTCAAACCTCGGGCTCAGGCAATCCACTCACCTCAGTCTCCCAAAGGCGTGGGATTACAGGCTGAGCCACCAAGCCTGGCTAGCACCATATTATTTTAAAGGCGAATTGCTGTGATGAGTTATTAATGATGGCAACTGTACACCACCAGGGAGCTGAGGAGAAAGCACATCAGAGCCCTGATCTCTGCGTCTGCCTGGCTTCAGCACTGGCCAACTCAGCATGTTGTATTCCTTTTCATAGTCTGCTTGTACTTAGCCACAGACTTGGGTCCTTCCTCTCCCTGTCTTTCTGGGTGGGAGTGATTTTTGCAGGTGAGATGATTCTTCCGGTATTTTTCAGCATCACCAGAGTGTGCATGACCACCACGCACGCCCTGTTGAGTGAATAAGCCTACTTTCTCACCTGTTCCTTCATTCATCAAATATTTATGGAATATGAGCTCCATGCTCATATGCCCAGTGAGGGAGTGTGGGAGGGGGTGTGCAGGAGTGCCCATGTCTTGGGGTCGGCAGAGGGAAGCTCACCTGGAAAGTCTCCAGGGAAATCAGATGACCAAGGGAGTCTGATTGGCTCTGAAGCATACGTGGGATGAGCAGGTGAACGGCAAGGGAACAGGGTGGGCAAGGCCTTTTGTGGGGAGTAGATATCATGTGCAAAGGCACTTAAAGCATCTCTTTGAGAAAGCCCAAGTAGCTTTTCAAATCCCAAGTGTAGGAACCTATTGGGGGGTGGCACAAGTCACGTTAGAAAGGGCCTTGTGAGTGATGCTTAGAAGTGTGAACTTGGTCTTCTTCTCTGTGGGGAATTATGGAAAGATTTTAATCAGAGGAGAAAAGTGAGATTTGCACTTGACAGCCCTCCCTCTGTCGGGAAGGGCTAAAAGCGGGCTGGGTGGGAGACTAAGAGCTAACCAGAAAACACCAAGAACACAGATAGAAAAGTGAACTTGGGAATGACCCTTTGAGATGGGGCGGCTGACTGGACCTGAGTGGGAGGATAAGAGGACAGTCAAGGACAGGATTCTGCCCCGTGCTTCTAGATAGTGACTCCAGGCAGTGCTCCTCACACAATGAGTTCTTGGCCAACTGCACTTCTTTCCTTGGGCCCTCGCTTAGCGCTTCGCCCACAAGGTGTCCAGTAGCAAAAGTTCCTGAGGGATTGGTTTAGGGTTTCCAAATACCTGTTAACATGGGACCATTTCTTTTTTCATGTAGCATTTACTAACACCCAGGGTGTTCTTCCTAAAATAAGAAGCTGAGCATATTAATCGCTGCTTAAAAATCATTCCGTGGTTTTTGAATGAAGCTCAAATTCCTTGCCTTTGACCTTGAGGTCCTTCATGAACTGATGTTTGATGGAATCTGTTTGGGAAGAGGAGCTCTAGGACGACTCAATTTGTGGGTCTTCTTTCAAAGAAGTGTCTTTTTCCCACTTTATTTGGTTGGTTTTCTTTTTATTATTGAATTGGAGGAGCTCTTCATATACTTTGACTATAAGTCTCTTGTCAAGTATATGTGTTGGAAGTGTTTTCTTTCAGTGAAAGTTCAAGGGAAAAGACTGTGAATTGAGCTTTGGACAAGTTGAATTCGAACACCTGAGGAATGTTTAGTAGCATAGAGACTATCTCCATTCATCCACAGAGACCATCTTTGTTAGTCCATGGAAACTATTTTGTTTAAATTTCTACATTTTCTTAAGAAGACAACAACTTGGCTGTTTTCCAGAGCTATACATCTATGCCTAAATGGTCAGCACCACTCCCTGTCTATATTTTAGGTTTTGACCTGATACCAGAACTGAGAAGCCTATTTATTCCAATTCTACGAGTAACATGGTTGTGAGAAACAATATGTAAGAAGATGTTCCTGAAGCATTTGGATTCTTAAACTCTCATTGTATTGGATTATGCTTTGGTGTTATGTCTCAGATTTATAGAAGAAGATTGCAAACCACATCCATGTGAAACTTATTAATTCTAGGGTGGCGATGAAGGGATAAACTTCCTCCAAAATATCGCACAATCAGGATCCCTGTGAGAAGTTCCTTCTAGGACCTAATGGAAAGAAAGGATGTACTTCCCTGGGATTTTTAGTTTGCTTTTGTTTAGATTTGATGGATCTGGCAACTATAACATTTCACTTGGAACTGGCTGATACGAAGCTCAGAGATAGCACACCTGTACAGGGTTACATGGACTACTTCTGACTTTTTAATTTTTCTTCCTATATTTTCTCTTTGATATCTAAGTCTTTCATCAAAATATATACTTGGTGACCAGTCTCAGTGTTCCATGGAACAAGGAGGTACATAAACGCTTAAGGGATGCTCAGTGAAGAGGGCTTGTAGGTAACTGGACAGAACGGTTAGTGTGTAGCAGGGACTTCTCGTTTAAAAGTCTGGATTTGGAAGGTATATGTGTATCAGTGATAGCTGATGCTATGGTTGGTAGATGAAGTCTACACCGGATATCAACAAAGGCAAGAGGTAGAACCTAGGGAGCAATGCAGTAAGAGCAAAGAAAGCTGAGAAAATGCAAAGTAGGCTGGAGACAGAATACTCATGGAGGTAGGGAAAAAAGGGCATTATAGCTCCACAGAGAGAATTTTTACTAAAGATGGTAGAGGGCAGAAATAAAAATAAAGAGAAGATGATCACAGCGTCAGCTCCCATGAAGTTCAAGATAGACAATGATGTGGGAATATGGAATTTGTGAAATATGGAGCATGGATATGGGAATATGAAATTTGTTGGTGGCTTTGTGAAAGATGGGATTTAAGAAAAGAACCCAATAAATGAGGAAAACATTGAAAATACAGAAAAGAAAAGGATAAGATTAGTAAAGAAAGGAGCTTGAGAGATGGGAATATGCCAAGGTGGAAGATTTGGCCTTGAGCAGAGAGAGGAAGGCTGCTTTTATTCAACAGAGGCAGAAAGAATGGATGGTGTGGCAGAGGCTGGGTGGCCTTTCATCAAACCACCTCTCTTTCCTTTTTATATGCAGCTGGAAGCATTCTCAGCCATCTTTGCTATTGGGCACAGCCGTGAGATTGAGGGCCAGCCACTGGAGCAAGAGTGGAAATGCTGTGTGCTACTTATTAAAATTCCTATGCACATTCCTCCAGACTCTCCTTCCTCTGATCAGTGGAGATAACGACCTTCAAGGAGGCTTTGAAGACCACACAATGAGAGACTTCTTCAGCCTGGGAACCTGATTGACTGTCTTGAGCATCACCCTACGTTCCCAGCCTCTTTCTCCCCAACTTGGAATTACCTTGGATGGAGATATAAACTTCTCTTGTGGGAGTCATTAAATAACTGCAAGTTGTTGCCCATCACAAAGGTTATATGCTATCATGATCCAAAAATAAAGAACTTGTAAAAGGAGGTTAAGTTGGCCAGGCACAATGACTCACATCTGTAATTCCAGCACTTTGGAAGGCTGAGGTGGAAGGATTGTTTGAGCCCAGGAATCTGAGACCAGTCTGGGCAACATAGTGAAGGAAAAAAAAAATTTTTAAGGAAGTGAGGGAGGATTTTTTTGAGAAATGGCATTTAGGCAGAAACCTGGAGGCTAAGGAGACAGTTGTACAAAGAAAGAGATCCAGGGAAGGTGAGAAGTAAGTGGAATCTCTGTCGGGGAGGCAGCTCTGCACGTATGGGATTATCAGAAGTCCAGTGTGACTGGAGCACATTGTGTGTAGAGGGTGACCAGGGCAGCTTGGATAACTCGGCATGGCATGGAAGGTGTATGTCTCAGGCCCGTGGCAGGGTGTTTGGATTCTCTTCCAAGTGCAATAGGAAGCCACTGAAAGGTGCCGGGTAGAGGAACAAATAGCTTGTTTTTATCTGTAGAGATGGGATAACTATGTTGCCTAGGCTAGTCTCAAACTCTTGGGCTCCAGCTGTACTCCTGCCTCAACCTCTCAAAGTGCTAGGATTGCAAGCATGAACCACCATCATTGGCCTGTAACAACTGGTTCACTTTGAAAACTTTTTTACCTTTTGTCTGCAGCAGAGAGTAGACAGGAGGAGAAGGCAGTGGAGGAATGGGGAGCCCATCAGGAAGTCTCTATTTTGTGGTCCTACTGAGAAATGTTGGTTGTTTGGGATACGGTAATGATGGTAGACACAGAAGAAGCTGATTAATTAAATGCAAATTTTGAGAGCAGAGCCAACGAGATTGGCAGCAGACTGGAAGTGGGGGTTGGTGAAAAAAGGGGGAAGGGAAGACTCCCAGATTTCTATCTCGATCATTTGCATGGACAGTTGTGCCAACTAGTCAGCTGGGGAACACTGGGGAAGACCAGGTTTTAGGGGCCAAACAAGAACATTCGAGGTGGAAACCCAAAAGAAACTGGAATTATATTTTAGAGGGTGAGCTCTTGTAGTTCAGGCTTCTCCTGCTAGGCTCGTGTTCTAGAAATCCATCCACATCATTGTACCAGGCGGTGTTGCTGTGAGAGGCGGCGTTCAACATAAGTGATTTTTTGTTGTTGTTGTTGAGATTCTTCCAATGCATTTGCCCATTTCATGACTGGATCTCCAAGGGAAAGGAGAAGCTTAGGGTCAAGGGGTGGGTTCTCTGGGCAGCAGAAAGACTCAGCAGAGATGGGAAAGGATGCACCAGTGTGGACTTACACGAACAACCTGCCTACACTATGCTAAACATTCAGCAGTTTTAAAACCAAAAAATGGGAGGACCCCAGTGTCCTACCATCCCTATTCACCTGACCTCGTCCAAGCAACTATTTTTTGTTGTTTTCCTGGATGAAAAAAGCCCTCAAAGGAAAACATTTTGCTGATGTGGAAGAGGTGAAACAAAAAACAGCAGATGCACTCAAAGGTACCAAAACGGACAAATTCAAAAACTGTTTTGAGCTGTGGAAAAAGCATCTCGTTAGGTGTGTTGCATCAAAAGGAGAGTACTTGGAAGGTGACCATAGCTTACACATGTAAGAATAAATGACAATTTTTAATGAATGAATTCTGTTTTGGGGGAGTACTCTTTTGTATTTGAACATGTGAAGTCATGGAGTATCCAAACAGACGTGTAAGCGGGTAGTCAGACACAGATGCCTACAGGTCAGGGGACAGAGGAGGGTGAAGGCGGTCATTTGGTAGTCATGTGAGGTCTTCATAGTAAACACGGAGCTAAATGGAATCCCCTGGATAGAGGGGATTCGAGCCTTGAAGGGCAGAAATTCGGGGTGGGGGTGGGGCGTGGGTAGAAGAGAGGAGAAAGAAAAGGGCAGGCCGAGGAGAAGGAGCTGGTGAGGTGGGAGGAAAGCCAGAGGGGTGGTTTCCCAGGATCCAGTGGAGGAGGAGGCTTAAGGAAGGATGTCAGGGCCTACTGGGTGGACAGCTGAGGAACAAGCAAGGAAGGAGCCTTCCACAGAAACAGAATGCCCTTAGTGGATGGCCGCCTTCTTTTGAGTGACCTTGGGAAGGGTATGGAGGCGCTGACAGAAACCGGGTTCCAAGACAGAGGAGAAAGGTGTGGTCACAGTTGTGGGAGATGGGAAAGGAGGAGCTTGGGGCGAGGGGTGGGGTTGCTGGGCAGCGGGAGGGCTCAGCTGGGGTGGGAGAGGATGCCCTGGGGTGGGTTTCCTTTGGGCAGGTGGATAGAGAGCCAGATCGTGGGAGAGGAAGACAAGGGACGACGAGAAGACCAAGACAGGAGGATAGTAGCAGGGAGACTGCTGAGAAACCTCCCCAGGTCGGGCAGGGAAGCGAGGCTGGAGGGGCCTGGGGACTGGAAAGCAAGGCAGAAGGCGCCCGCCACTTTGCAGCCTCCGGAAGCCGAGGCTGAACACTCGTCGGGAGAGCAGCCCTGGGGCCCAGGCCGACGGTGGACGCGAAGGGAAGTTCACGGGCGGGCCGGCGGATGGCCAGAGTGGCCGAGGAGGGGAGGGAGCCAGCAGTTGCTGACCTCAAATGCCTGTCCCGCGAAGGTGTGTCTGAGCTGGCAGGTGAAGGATGGCCTCCCAGGAGACCCTCTCGCCCATCTGCTCCTTTCTTCTTCCTTTCTTCCTGCCTTCTTCCCTCTCTCTGTCTATCTTCCTCCTCCCTCCCTCCCTTCCCTTTCTGGAAGCAGAACCTGCCCATCCTGCTCTCCACACTCAGGTAAGATCAGCACCAGGGCTGGTGAAGCAAGGGCCACCCAGGCACTACTAGCCCTGCTCCACCAGCTCCTCCCCATGCGTCTGGAGTAGTGGTCATGCTTCTTCACCTCATTGTTATCCTCTCTCAGACAGGGATGACAGTGCCAGCTCGCTCTCCCTCCCAGGGCTACTGGAAAGATGAAGCGCAATGAGTTATATGGAAGCTCACTGAAACAGTGAAAAGCCAGGAACACGTGGCTGGTCTGCGCTGAAATTGTGCGTGTGCCTGAGCTCTCCCAGAGGGGGACACTTGGCACACCTTTCAGCATCGCACCTGCCTTCTCTCTCTTCTTAGCATGTCCCTGGCTGTCCTTGTGTGCCTGTAGATGGCAACACTATTCTCGGCTTCCTTCTCGCAGATGTTTTCAACCGTGTATAATGTGCTTAAAATAAAGACTTTGGATTACCTGAGCCCGCGGGTTTGAGACATGCCTGGGAAACTTGGTGAGACCTCATCTCTACAATAAATCTAAAATTAGCTGGGCGTGGTAGCGCGCGCTTGTAGTTCCGGCTACTTGGAAGGCTGAGGCGGAAGGATCGCTGGAGCCCAGCAGGTCGAGGCTACAGTGGCTGGGAGCAGCCACTGCACTCCAGTCTGAGTGACAGAGTGAGACGTCAACTCAAAAAAAATAAAAAAATAAAGACTTGAACAGGGCACCATATGCAAGTGTTTGGGCTTTATATTTGTATATATATTGGCCATTATCTTCACTCGATCACTCATCCTGCAAGTATTTATTGTTTTTTAACTATATTTCAGGCTATGTGCTAATGACCAAACAATATGTTGTTTTTTTCCTCATGGTCTGAAGTCTTTAGTGGAAGTCAGATAATTAAATAGTCATTATGATCCAGCTCATGAAGGGGGTTATGGGAACATCAGAGTAGGGCGCCTAGGCCAATTGGGTGCTGTCATGGAAGCTTCCTGAAGGAGCCACTTAGTGGAAGCAGGAATGAATCCCACTCCACACGTGGCATTCCTTACCCACAAAACATCCATTACAGCAAGTTCCCTACATATGAACGATTTCGGTTCTGAGAGCATGTACACAAGTCCAATTTGTTCATAAGTCTAACAAAGTTAGCCTCAGTACCCAACTAATACCACCAGCTATATAGTACTATACTCTAATAGGTTTATAATACTTTTCACACAAATAATACATAAAAAACTAACACACAAAAAGCAAAAAAAAAATTTTTAATCTTACAATATAGTATGCCAGATACATGAACTAACTTACATGATTGGACATGCAAATGCCTGTTCGCATCTTTGAAATTCACAACTCAAAAGTTCGTATGTAGGGGACTTACTGTGTAGGAAGCCTGGATTCTTGAAACCCACCCCCATTTGGTCATTTTAGCCTTCCCCTCCAAGTCATTTTTCAGGGTTAGTTGGTGGAGACTCAAAAGCCTGGCTATTTTCCTAAGTTGAGTGCCGACCCTTGAAGCATTGACTGCAGACAAAACTGCCCCTCCTGATGACCACTTTCCCTGGTTATACCAACCCAGGGCTCTGGATTCAGTTGGGCTCTTCCAGATAGCCCCTTATTTCATGCCACCTTCCTGCACTGGGAGCAGAGGCAGAGCTCAGACCTTCTGGCCATGATGAACACCCTCTACAGGGCGGACAGTGCTTGAGACCATGGACACCACCAGGAGAGGCAGTTCAGATCAGGGTTCAGGCTCAGACTATTGGCCAGAACCTGCCTTGGCCTCGATCTTCTGCCCTGGGATGGACTGTCTGATACATAGGGCAAAGGCCCTTAATAAGAGTTCAGATTAAAGGTTTGATGTAGGGTTTTTGTCCACAGGCCTGTGTGGCACAGTCCTGGAGCTGAGGGCCTGAGGTCCAGATGTTTTATTGGACATGTCTCAGAACTGGGTGGGCACATGCATCCTGCTGGCTTCTCCCAGAGGCTGTCCCACTCAAGTGTGTGTTGTTGGTCTCCTGTTACCCCACCTGCAGAGTTAGTGATGCTCTTCAGTGTGATGTTGTGGACCAAGACATTTTAGATACAAATCAACTCAGGTCAGGTGCGGTTGCTGACATCTGTCATCCCAGCACTTTGAGAGGCCCAGGCGGGAAAGTTGCTTGAGCCTAGGAGTTCAAGACCAACCTAGGCAGCATAGCAAGATCTCATCTCTACAAAAAGATCAAAATTTAGCCAGGTGTGGTGGTGCATGCCTGTATTCTCTGTCACACGGGAGGCAGAGGTGGAAGGATTGTCTGAGCCCAGGAAGTTGAGACTGTGATGAGCTGTGATCGTGCCAACGTGCTGGACTCCAGTCTAAGTGACAGAGTGAGAGCTTAACTAAAAAAAAAAAATTTAAACTCAGGACTTATTGTGATCATGGGAAATTCACACTACCCGTTCTCCAAGCATCTCTGCTTGCCGTTGCTGTGGTGATGTGTCTGCCTGGAGCAGAAGCCTTCGTGGCTGTAAGGACCCAGTTTAGATTAACATGTCCCTAGTTGACAGGTATGAATACCCCTTGCTTTAATGGAAACACAGCCTATAATGCAGCTGTTAACTGGTAGGTTTTTATTCTAACCTCCTGTACTCTTAAAACAAAAAAAGAATTTCTCTTTGAGGGAATATGGAGTTTGGGCTTTGCTACATTCAGGTGATATTAAATCATCCTTTGTGACCATACTTTGTTCTCCACCAAGGACATAGTACAAAATCTGGTACACGGTAGGGACACAGTAAGTGCTGGGTCCCACCTCTTCCCTGAAGGACTGGCAAGAAATCCAGGCCCCTGGACTGGATCTGGGAATGTTGTTGGTTTAACAGAATCAGCAGAGTTGGAGAAAGAAGGTGCCCTGTTCTCTCATGTTGAAAGGCATGGTTACCCTGTGGCTCTCCCTGCATGCAGGTGTCATCTGTTGAGACCCAGTGGTGCCACCCTTCTCCTTGTGGGTGTGAGAATTGCTGCTTTCTTTTTCTTGCAGAAACTGGAAAGGAGACGCTGCCTTTCCACCTCAGAGGCAGCTGGCTGCTTTCTGCTTGCTGCACGCAGGCTGACACCAAGGCTGGTTCCCTGACGCCATGGCTGGTTCCTCAACGCCGTGGCTGGTTCCCCAATGCTGTGGTTCCCAACCTTCCATGGGCTTCAGCGCACCTGGGGTCCATGTTCAGCTGAAGATTCCACAGTGCCACTACTCTGGAAGATCTGGGGTAGGCCCCCATGTATCAGGAAACACTATGCCCAAGCTTTGTGGTCAGCAGTGACTCTGCAGGTCTGTAAGACTAAGAGAAAGGCCCACTGCTGGGGAAATACAGGGTTGGGGCATCTTCTGTTCACCACTGTGTGATGGCTAAGCGTGCAGCCTCTGACGTCAAACGTGCTACGTGACATCCATTTCTTTAACACCCACTAGACATCCATCCCTGAGCTCTATGCTTTGAATATAGAAATGAGCCAGAAACAGCTCTTGGTCCGTGACCATCATAGTCTAGTGTGTGTGAGCAAACCAACAAATCCAAACCAACTCTAATAGATGGAGACAAATGGTACAATCATGGAGCATGATGCCAGCCCAGGGCAATCCATCAATCTCAGGCATCATGGAATACAAATATTCCCTGCCTTTTATTGAGCAGTTGCTATGGCTTTGTCCGACATACATTATGGAAATGTATCACGACAACCCATAATGAAGGTAAGGAAAGAGGTCTAGATCGTTAAGGGAGTTTGCACAAGGCTGCCTGGTTAATAAGTAACAAAGCCAAAATGCCATCGCCAAGGGCAGCGTTCTTTATAGCTATAAGGTCTTTCTAGAGAGAAGTGGCCTGCTATTTACAGAACATTATTGTGGTTGGGGGTCACTTAATTGAGTCCTCATGGTGTTTCTGAGGGTGGCCAGAACTCTGCAGGGAGAAGCACTACAGGAACTTGAGGCTGGGCACACCTGTTAGATGCTGCCATTACATCTATCAGCCCGGGCGTGAATGGGTGAAAGGTATGCTGGGATACTGACTCTCGTAGATTTCCTGCTGGCTGAGCAAGGCTCATTGCCTTGCACCATGGCCCCCTAGTTACCCAACAGGCTCACACCTAGGGCGCCGACTGCCTTGTGCTCTGCAGCCTTGCCTCCGTGAGCAATGGGTGCTGCGTGGAAGTATGCTCTTTGAGCCTCGAGGCATGATGGGGGACTGTGTTTTGCATTTCCATCCTCTGACCACTTTTTTTTGAGTTGGAGGTCTCATTCTGTTGCCCAGGCTGGAGTGCAGTGGCACAATCACGGTTCACCACAGCCTTGACCTCCTAGGCTCAGGAGATCCCTCTGCCTCGGCATCCTGAGTAGCTGGGACTACAGGCGCACCACCATGCCTAGCTAATTTTTTTATTTTTTTGTAGAGACAAGGACTTGCTATGTTGCTCAGGCTGGTCTCAAACTCTTAGGCTGAGCGATCCTCCTGCTTCGACCTCCCAAAGTGCTGGGATTAGAGGCATGAGACATCACACTGGCCTCTGAGCACTTTTGAATGAAGCAGGCAAGATGTTCAGTTGGTGCGTGGAGAAAGTTCCCACTTGTTGAAACAGGAGTAGGGCTCTTCAGCTCCTCACGGTCCACTACTCAGCCCACTGACTCATTTGCAGGTGCCCTTCTTACTTCCTCTCCTACAAACGGTCATATTTTGTGCTGGGAGAAGCCTGGCTGCTCCAGCATTAGCCACGTGTCCTGGGTGGTCCTGGCACCCCACCTGCATAGCGACTGCATGGATGGAGCCTTAATCAATGTGCAATTTCCATGTGCTCTTTCGTAAGTCACCCTTTGGAGCCAACTGCATTTTTAAAAGAACATTTCTTTTCTTGTGCTAAAGATTCATCAAAAACAGGAAGTCAAAGGTCTGAATACTCTTCCTGTGAATCAACAGAGAAACCCTTCTCATGGGAGCCCATGAATATGCAGCCTCGGGCAACTGGCTGGGCACTGCTGTGAGAATGAAGGCTTGAGGCCGGGGGTGGCTCCCGTCTCTAATCCCAGAACTTTGGGAGACTGAGGTGGGAGGATTGCTTGAGCCCAGAAGTTTGAGAACGGTCGGGGCAACAAAGTTAGACCTTGTCTCTATATAATAATAATAATGATGATGATAGTGAATGGAGGCTTGCAAGTTAGACCCTGGAGGAGGCAGAGATGAGAGGTGCGCACTGTCCTTCCCCAAGCCCAGAAGGTGCTCAGTGACCAGGCTAGCTACAGTAACAGGGGCAGGGACAGGCAGCTCCATTCTACAGTGCTGTAAATAAGACAACGGGGAGTGCTGACTTGCACACCAGATATGCCGTGCTCCTCAGTGCCACTGGGATGACAGTCCTTGGCATCCCAGGGAGCTGGCGAGGAGGGTGGCTGGGTGTGAGTATGGGGGCGATGGGTGTAGAGACAGGCACATTTCAGCAACTTGTGCTGGATCAAACAAACAGACACTCTTGTTCCACGGACTCATTCGGCCTCACTGACTCAACCCCACACTGAATCACAGATTGCTAATTGGCGATTAGCAATCTATAGTTCAGCATTCACCAGTGAGTCACAAGTATCAAGGAAAAGGAACTGATATGGTTTTGAATCATTCCACCATGTCACTGGGTTGCCGACAGTCCTTTCTCGGTCATGCAGGTGGCCGCTTGCCAATGACAAGCCACCCAGCTTGCTCATGTCCCAACAGGCTGGCGTGCCTTCTGCAGCTGCCACCTGCCTGCCTCCTCCCAGGGAAGAGGTAGGACGGGTAAGATCACATGCAGAGGATGCTGGAAGAGCTAGAAACAAAAGGTGCTCTCTGTCTACAAGCTATTCTGTCACTGTTTCCTGTCCAAAACAAACAGGCTTTTCTGCCACTGTTCATGGGTGCTGAGAAAACACCACAGCACCTGTGCCTCATCCTGCTCCTCCCCACCAGTTTCACCTGGAACCTGTGCTCAGACCAGGCTCTGAGCTTCCAGACGGGCATCTCTTCTTCCAGTGTGCATGCCAGACTTGCCCTGTGCAAAATCCTGGCTTAGGCACCAATGCCTCGGCATCTCTGACTCTTAAGCTCTGAGCCAGCTACTGGGATGGCCCGTGATGGCCGGTCCTTCTCAGCTGGTGTCACTGGTGGCCTTTGGCCTTTTTAATTCATGCAGCTTCACTTTTTCATACCGATTGTACTTGAGTACAATAGGTTCCCTACATATAATGCGTTCTATTCCAAGAGCGCATTCATAAGTCTAATTTGTAAGTCCATCAAGTTATCTTAGATACCCAACTAACACCATCAGCTATACGGAGCTGTACTGTACATCACTGCTGCTCTTATGCTTGTTTCCAGACATCCTAGACTAGAAATAAAGATCCTGTGCTACTGCGCTCTGTACAGTGCCATTCAATAAAGTACACAAAAGCACAGACATTTGTAGAGGATGCATGCACGTGACGATCTACGCCAGGCACATGAACTCACTTACATGACTGGACATGTGAATGCATGTTCACGTCTTTGAAAGTTTGCAACTCAAAGGTTCATATGTAGGCAACTTACTAGACCTGCTCTGTGTTACACATTGTGGGATGAGTTGGGGACATAAAAGAGAGAGGGCATGGTCCATGTCCTCCTGTGGCTTCAAGTCCAGCCACAGATCAAATCCATCTATACGGCAAACACGTGTGACCAAATGACCCACATTGTTAGAGGTGGTATCTCATACCTCAGGGATGCCACATAGGCTGCTTGTTTCATGTGCTGCTAGCGCTCGTGGTTACACTGAGTCCACTTCTTTGTTTCTGCAACTTTCAGTCATCTCTCCAGGTTCCCTTCACTGGAGCCACACATTCTGCCCTTCTTCCAGAGAGATGGCACTTTGGATACATGAAGGGGACCGTCTTCTCTCCATTCGTATTTCTTCCAGTGCTAATGGTCTCGATGCTGTAACCTGTGACACCAGGGCTGCTGGGCCCAAACATGTCCTTGTTTGAATCGCTCCCTTCTGAACACAGTCCAGTTTCTTGCAGTTTTTACTGAACGGGGAAAGTTGTATTCAATATGATATTCTGGGGTTAGCTGAAAAGAAAAGTCAGGAAGACAGATAAGTGAGGAGTAATACAAATAATAAACTAAAAAGGAGCCTGGCAGGATGGGTGTGTGTGTGTGTGTGTGTGTGTGTGTGTGTGTGTGTGTGTGTGTGTGTGTTTAACACATGGGTAGAGAAATGGAACATGTTTTTATTTCTAATTTTACATAATGCAGAGTCAGTTCAAAGACTTCTCAGTATAGTATAACTGATTTTGATTTTCTTAGATCATAATGTATGGTATTTTTTTCCTCTAGTGTTTTTATGCTAAGTTCTAAGCAAGCTTGATGAGAATGTCTGACCTAGTTCTCTGGGCAGGCAACTCCTGGAGTCAGTCTGAACTTCTATTTGAACTTCCTCCAGCGGCCCTGGCCTTGGCATCCCGGGTGGTAGGTCCTCTGCAAAGTGCCCATTTCTAAGCAGTTTCTGAATCCAGCTCTAGGCCTGGCTTTCTCTCTGTTGAGTCACAGCTGAGCCCTGTGCCAATGCATTCAGCCCTTGGGAAAGCCAGCTCAGACCGTGCATGGAGCAGGTGACTGTGCTGACCACCGTCTCTGTGGCTAGCGCACAGCCTGAGACATTCATTTCTCTCCTGTCGAGAAGTGCACATCCTGTGGTACCGAGATTCAGATGACCTGTGATATCTGCCTTTCAAGCACAGCCCGAGAATTCCGTTTTTAATGCCTCTTGGGAGACTCGGTCAGTGTTTCAGAATGTCCTTGTTGTGAGGATCACAGACTGGCATTTGGCGTCTATTCCAACTATCTATCCCTGGGAGCTTTGCAGCTGGAGGAATGGATGTGAAGCAGGTGTCATGGTCAGCTGCACCCGGGCAAGACGTGGAAAGAGGGAATGTGATGGAAAGCCAGACTTCCACAGCTCCAGCTACTGTTGCTGGCAAGCAAGGTCTTGAAGAGGCTGAGCTTTTCGGGAGCAAAACTCTCTTGCGTAGTTACCAGTTTCCTGTGAGCGTGCTGGTGGCTCCAGATCTCGCAGCCCTGGGGCTGTGATCTGGAACTCAGCCGTTCTTCCTTCTGACCAGGACAGAGGCAGTAGCTCCCCGGAAGGCCAGCTCAGGGGCACAGGACTGGCCATCATTCCCAAGGACTTGACCCATCTTGCCCGGCCCTCCAACAACTGTACGGGGACTGAAAGCCCATTTCCGTTGAAAATAGCTACAGCAGTTTCTATTTTCTGCAACTGAACTCTGACAGAGTCACTTACCGAAGGTAGTCGTTCAGAAAAGTGCTTTGGGCTCTTTTACCTGCATTTAAAAGGGCCATAGTGGCTGTTGGGAACTCCGTCTGCAATGGACCAGAAAGACTTGAGTTCTCGTCCCTCGGCTGCTGCTTGTGCGCCTGTGTCTGTGACCTTCAGCGAGTCATTTCCACTCTCAAAAACCTTTTCCTGATCTCTCAAATCGGAGGTACTTGACACCTGCTGTGTACACATGCCCATCAGTGGAGAGAATGTATGTGAAAATGGGCTTTGAGCAATAAAACGGTCCTTTCGCCTTAGAATAATATTCCACCCTCTCCCCTCAAAACTGTGACCCAATATCTTTCTTTACAAAGTACCAGTTAGAAAAAGTCTGTTCATCACAAAGTGAGAAATAAAATCCCTTTTTTTTCGGATGCTCTACGGCTATTTTCAAACCAAATGTCCTGAGACTTTCTGGGGAGGGTTGAGACATAGGCAGACATTTATAAATAAAGAAATGGAAAGTTGGTGAGGTCAAGAGAGCTTTCAAAGTCAGACAACTATCTATCAGACATTAATGTTATCTAGCATGTCGATTAAATGGTTTACCAAAGTGTCTTGTGGAAAAAGAAGTCAGTTTATAAAATCAAAGAATACCATGTGCATGGCAGACCACTCTTTCCCCCCAGCCAATATCTGTTGAATCTTTGTAGAGTGCAAGGCTTTCTGCTAGACACCAGAGCCCTGTATTAGATGTTAAAATAAGTATATTAGGGAACATTTTACTCTATGTAAATTATATACCAGTTAATTTAATTAAAAGGAAAGACAGTGGCTGAGTATGGTGGTTCATGCTTGTAATCCTAGCAATTTGGGAGGCCAAGGCAGGAGGATTGCTTGAACCCAGGAGTTAGAGACCAGCTTGGGCAACATAGCACAGCCATATCTCTTCACAAAATAAACAAAAATTAGCCAGATGTGGTGGCATGAGCCTGTAGTCCCAGCCACTTGGGAGGCTGAGGCAGAAGGATTGCCTGAGCCCAGGAGGTCGAGGCTGCAATGAGCTGTGACCATGCCACTGCACTCCAGCCTGAGCAACTGAGGAAGACCTCAACTCAAAAAAAAAGGAGAGAGAGACAGAAAAATATGTCTAATAATATTTACTCATTTTCATCTCTAATGAAACCTATTTGTAGTAGGGACAACAGACCTACCACACATGGAGCTGTAATCCACACCTCTCTACAGGCCACTGATCTTGGCTACCCCCATGTCTGCCCTCACCCCATTGTTCCTCCTAGTGGGAATCCCTCCCCCACTCATCTCTGCTGACCCCATTCTCTTCTCCTTTTGGGCGTTTATTAAAGGTCACATGCTCTGAGAAGGCTTTCTTGATTCTCTTAAGCCTGAATCAATCACTCTCTCTGCCGCCATAGTCCATTATGCATTTTTTTGAGCAGGGTCTTGCTTTGTCACCCAGGTTGGAGTGCAATGGCATCACCCTAGCTCACTGCAGCCTCCAGTTCCTGGGCTCAAGTGATTCTCCCAAGTATCTGAGACTACAGGCGCATGCCACCATGCCTGGCTAAATTTTTTTTTTTTTTGTAGTGACACAGTCATGCTATGTTGCCCAGACTTGTCTTGAAATCCTGGCCTCAAGTGATCCTCTCACCTCAGCCTCCTAAGTGGCTGAGACTGCAAGTGTGAACTACCACACCTGGCCCTTCTTATATGTTAGCTCTAGCATGTACCATTTTTTCCCATCTTATATGATTTTCTTGTTTTCATTGTCTCATGAATCATTAGCTATTTACATATATAAATATAAAATAAGCATACATTTTAGTTTGCTATTTTGGATAATAGGACTTGGCATAGAGTTTCAGTAGGTATTGAATACATTTTGCTGATTTCAAACAGAATTTGAATGGATCTAATATCTATTTTGCCGTATTCAATAGTTGAGAGAAAGCAGCCATAAAATAGACATTGGTGAGGCCTAAGTGAGACACTGACTCTAAGTTCCCATGTTTCCTGTTCTTTTTCACCCCATCCCTGGCCTCTGCCTGCTACTTTTCCACTTGAACAAGTGTACATCCATCTTGTTTGAGACAGAAAATATAGTATATAGAGGTATGGGAATGATAGGAAATAATGCCTTTTTCAGCTTTAAGTCTAATTCTAGTGACTCAGGAGACTGAGGTAGGAGGATCACTTGAGTCCAGAAGTTTGAGCCTGTAGTGTGCCATGATTGTGCCACTGTGCTCCAGCCTGGTCAACAGAGAGAGAATATGCCTCTAAAAAAAAGAGTCTAATTCTATATGGTGAAAAATGCATGAAATGTCAGGAAGGAAAAAAGTGTATAATTTATTCAAGTCCTGTTTAAGCTGAATATGTGAAGGGCGTATGTGTAGTTTGTAAGCAGTTACCCAGTGCAAACTATTTAATTCCTATTTAATTCTTTTTTTTTTGAGGTGGAGTCTCACTCTATCACCCAGACTGGAGTCCAGTGGCACACTCACGGTCACACCAGTGTCAACATGCTGGGCTCTGGTGGTCCTTCCGCTTCAGTCTTGCAAGTAGCCAAAACTATAGGTGCACACTACTACACCTGGTTAATTTTTATTTATTTATTGTAGGGTTGAGGTCTCGCCAAGTTAGCCTGGGCTGGTCTTGAACCCACGGGCTCAGGCAATCCACTCGCCCCGACCTCCCAAAGTGCTGGGATGACAGGCTGAGCCACCAAGCCCAGTCACTATTTAATTCTTAAGGATGTGTGTGTCCCTTTGAATTAAGGACAAGAGTGAGAAAAGCAGAAAGACAGGAAAAAGAAACATTTGAGATGGAGTGGAAGTCCTACAACTGCCTGCCTGAAAAATTAAAATCTAAGAAGTCACTGAAAAGACTATTAATGTTATTAATAAAACCCATATGTTTGCATGGCATTCTAAAGCGTGTAACTTTTTTACATGCATTATATCATTAGATCCTCACAGTAACCCTGTGTGGTAAGTACTACTACCCCAGGTCTGCATATGGAGACATGGATTTAGTCTAATGTCATGTCTCTTTGACTCAGGATGTATTGAATTGCACTGTAAATGATATACAGAAAGCACCTATCTGAAAACTGTATTAGCTACCATTTTATTTTAAGATGTCAGACTATACCACTGGTGAACCTAATATCATTTAACAGCTTACCAATTAGGGTCAGAATCAGCCTGGGACTGACAGAAAAACAAAAATGATTTTATTTTAAATGAGGACTTTGCTCATATGGGCAACACTGTTGGAATAACTATGGTCTTGATGTGTTTATTAAACTCAAAGCCTGCACAAAGCAAAAGAGATGCTAACCGTTGGATTCTAGATGTCTGTTTCTCTCTCTGACTTGAAGTATGTACCCAGATTAAAGAGGCACAGAGCTTCAGGAAGATGGGGCAAGATTTGAAATGTCTTGGGCTGGTTACAGGTGGTAAGGATCAAACCCTGTCTGCTCTCAGCTTTCTGTCCAACTTGTATGTCACTGACCAGAAACCAGCCAGAAGTCTGAGTCATGCGATCTGAAGAAAGAGATTAGGAGACAACTCTCCTTGATTTCAAATAGAGACATGAAAAATAGAAAAGTGTTATAAACATAGCAGAATTTTCTCAAGTTAGATCTTCATTTGTTCTACTACGAAAATATCACTGTGCTACACCCTGAGGGCACACAGAGAGCCACTGCACATTTCTTATCTCTGAGAAGTCCACAGCCTAATGGAACTGGTGCACAGATGAACAAAAACAACGCCATGGCTACCAGAGCAGAGTACAGGGGCTCACGCCTGTAATCCCAGCACATTGGGAGGCTGAGGTGAAAGGATTGCTTGTGTCTGGGAGGTTGAGGTTGGAGGATTGCCTGGGCCCAGGAGATCAAAACTGTGGTAAGCCATGATTGTGCCACTGCACTCCAGCCTGGGTGACAGAGTGAGACTCGGGCACAAAACAAAATAAAACAAAACCAAGAATGTCTACAGGAGTGTGGAGGCAGATGGCATGGCCCATTTGAAGAAATGGGGAAGGCTTTTTAGAAGAGGTGGTGCATCAGGGTACTGAAGCTAGTTTCAGGCAGTCGAGAGTAGGAAAATCATTCCAAACAAACAAAAAATAGTGTAGGCAAAAACACAGGGACAAGAAACGTCTGGATGATTCGTTAAAATGGGCAGTGATTCATGAAATATATGCAAAAACCCAAATTAAAGTGGAGCAGGATGCACGTAAAAATAACTTCTAACAAGGTGTTTCCATACTCAGAAGGCTACCTTGCATGTCTCACTCGGGAGAGCACAGTGTCTCAAACTTTAACGTGCCTAGAATTTAAATAGGAATCTCATTGAAGTGCAGAGTCTGATGAAGCAGGGTTGGGGCAGGGCCTGAGATTCTGCATTTTTCACACACTCCCAGGGATCGCTGATGCTGCCGGTCCGCAGAACATGCTGGGAATGCGAACAGCAAGTGGAAGACGGGCAGGTGATACGCCCACAAGCCCTGCAGAGGCCAGGGTGGGTGTGCGTGTGTCGGGTATTGTGAGCCATGCACTGGATTGAGGGTTGTCAGACCATGGGCACAACCCATGTTTTTAGACAGAGCAATGGCAAGATCTTATCTGTGTCTGGCAACTATGTAAAGAATGGCTGGGAGTGGAGGGACAGGACTCAGGGCCATTCTGCTGCAGTAATTAGGAGCTGATATAGAAGCCCAGACATCACTAGCGGCAGCAGGGAAAGAGAGGAGAGAACGGATCCGAAAGAAACTTGGGAGGTGAGACAGGATGGGGCCATTGTCTGTGTTGGGGGAACAGGAAGCAGAGGCAGAAGGAGGCGGCAGAGAGAATGACTCTCACAGATCCGTCATGGAAGTGTGAGGTCTAGTGCTGCCAGAATGAGGTATATAATGCGGAAAGAGGAAGCAGTCAGATTTGGGTGGCAAGGAGGCTACAGGCCATCCAAGCAGAGCAAGAAGGCACCTATGATTTGGAACCAAGGCCCAGAAGATCTGGACACAGACTTGAGATGCACAGATGAAAGCACACTGTGCAGAGAATGAAGAAGGAAGCAGAGGAATGAAGGCAGGTTTCCATAATGATGGCCGGAGGGATGGGAGATTCGTTGTATTACAGCAAGGAGAAGCCAAGTGCGTCAAGAATTAGGTCATGTCAATGTCTGGTGCTGCAGAATGGTCACATAAGGATGAGGATGGATTTGGCACTCAAGACGACTTCTTCAAGATGACTCTAGTGAAGGTGGTCTCAGAAGCATTGTGGATGTAGGACCCTGTATCAATGGGTTAGGGAGAATGTGGTAGGCGGAATCATGATTCCCCCGTCCCTCAAGGATGTACCTGCCCTAGTTCCTGGAACCTGTGAGTAGGTGACATGACAAGGCAGAAGAGACTGTGCCATTGTGATTAAGGGCACAGAGGGGGCAGTCTATGCTAGGTTATCTGGGTGGGCCCAATTTAATCGCACGAATCTTAAGTCAAAGCACCAGTGGGAAGAGTGGATCAGAGAGATAGGATGTGACAATTCAGCCCACAATTGCTGACTTTGAAGATGGAGGCCAAGGATTGTGGCAGCATTCAGATGCTGGGAACCGTTCTCAGTTTACAGCCAGAAAGAAAATGGGACCTTGGTCCTACAACTGCAAGGAATTCTGCCAATCACTTCATTGAGCAGGAAATGGAGTCATTTCTAGAGCCTATGGAATAGAACACAAACTGCCAACACCTTGACTCTAGTCTGCTGAGACATACTAGATGTCTGGTCTACACAATGGTAAGATCATAAATGTTTTAGCCACCAGGTTTGTGGTAATTTGTGACAGCAGCGACAGCACACAGAGCTGTGAAGACTTAAGAGTAATGGCACCCGTGAAAAAGTCAACTATGTTTCAAGATGTTTGATGGTGAAAGTATAAGATGCTGAAACTTGGAAATACATCAATAGGAAACACATTGAAGTTAGTTTTTTGGAGTGGGAGTTGGGCTGCTTAGACCCAGATGTTGGATACTACATCCTTTTATATTTTCATGTGGATGGAGCTGACATGGAAGGAACAATATTGACTCTACGAACTGTAATATACAGAAACCCCAGAATTGATTTATAAAAAATTGTGTATTTATTCTTGCATGTTTAAGCTTCGGTCCTTGTAAGTACCTTGTAAGTTCTCTCTGTTTGACGCAGTACACCTATTAAGATGCTTTTTCCACCACTCAAAACAGTTTTTGAATGCGTCCATTTAGATACCTTTCAGTTCTTCTGCCGTTTTTTAATTTCACCTCTTCCACATCAGCAAAATGTTTCCCTTTGAGGGCTTTTTTCATTCAGGAAACAAACAAACAAAAAGTTGTTCAGGGTGAGATTGAGTGAACAGGTAGGGTGGGGCTTGGGGAGCCTGCTGTTTTGGGTCGAAAACTGTTGAATCCTCAGTGTAGTGTGGGCAGGTGAGCTCATACATCACCCACCATGAAATGGGCAAACGCATTGAAAGAATCTTCAAAAAATAATTCACTGAGGCCGAATGCAGCCTCTCGAAACAACGTTAGGTGGTACACGGAGGCCGATGGGTTCCTAGAACACTGGCCTAGCGGGGATAACTTGTACTTACTACAAGGGGCCTGCCCTCCAAAAAGATAACTCCGGTCTCTTTTGGGTTCCTCCTCATATGTCCTCCCTTACCCTCTTCTGCCTTTACAATTTGTGTATTTATTAAAAAGTTTTCTTTAGAGCAGCTTTAGATTCACGCTTTAGATCCACAGTCCAACTGAGCAGAAGGTGCAAGGGCTAGCCTATAAATCCCCTCCCCTCCCCACCAGCTCCTCCACTGTCAGAATCCTGCACCAGAGTAACACATTTGGAACTGCACGGGCACATCATCGCCATTCAATGTTCACGGTTTCCATTAGGGTGCACTTTTGGTGCAATACTTTCTCTTAAGCCTAAAAATAGAGAGGTCCCACCGGCAGCTTCGAGATGCTCAGTCTCTTTTGACGGTGCTTCCCCTCTGTCATCACCCCATATAGCTTGTGGGCGCCCACATGTTGGCTTGATACGAGAGTGCCCGTGCAGGCGAAGACACCTTGAATGTTTACCGCTCTGCCCCCTTCCGTGTCTCCCACTCAGCAGCCAAGCTATTACGATAAGTGCTTAATGTGTGCTCCACATTATTGTGGTGGTATCATTTGGATGTGATATTATGCTGGGCCGCACAAGTCAGAGGCGGCAAACGCATTAAAGGCTCCTTGTGATCGTGAGCCAGGGTGCTGTCAGCAGATGGTGGTAAGCCTCAGACGTTCCACCAAGACACAATCCTGTTTGTGCTTTACTCATCCTGTCCCTTCCCCTCATGTCTTGTCCCTCTTAAAGGCTGTTTCTCTGTTATTTGATGCAAATGTGTAGCCTGGTGGCTTTTCCAGCCCCCCCTCAAAACGTAGAAATACCAAATGGTGAAGACTTTGGCTTTCAGAGGAGGAAAGGTTTGGAGGCACTACAGTCATGGTTCAAAAACATTTTTAAACTGTTAAAATAGGCCTGGCATAGTGGCTCGCACCTGTAATCCCAGCATTTTGGGAGGCCAAGGTGGGAAGATTGCTTGAGTCCAGGAGTTCAAGACCAGCCTGGGCAACATAGCGAGACCTCATCCCTACTTAAAAAAAAAAATTAGCAGGGTGTGGTAATCCTACTTACCCATGGTGCCTGTAGTCCCAGCTACTTAGGAGGCTGAGGTGGAAAGATCACCTGAGCCTAGGAGGTCGAGGCTGCAGTGATTGTGCCACCGCACTCCAACCTGGACAACAGAGTGAGACCCTGACTCAAAAAAAATTTTAAACATAATTATGTACTTTTTAACACACTTTTAAAATTCTGTGGATCTTGCAGTCTTTCCAACTATACTCATTTAGTTTTGAAAGAAAGTCGCAAGAAGCAAGATCTACATGTATTTAATATATGCTAAGTATGCCCTATATATAGATCCTAACACCATATCACTGATTTCTTAACTTCAGTAAACATCTATACATCTAAGTAATTCCTTCCTTTACTTTCTCTACCTCTGTCTATATTTCTCTTTTCCACCCATCATGTGGAACTATTATTATTAAGCATTTCTTTAGGGTCATCATTCATTCCAGTTATTGGACACATCACAGAGTGCTGGAAACTAGACTAACAATAATACCAACAGTAATAATTCTAATTATGAGGATAATGATCCATCCAGTTCTCTTCCTCAGGTGGGCTGGTGGACTGAGCAGGTATCCACAGACACATGCATGGTTTTAAAAACACATACATGGGTCCACACATGCTGCCTTCCTCCACAGAAAGGCACAGAGATCAGCCTATTGCTATAGTTCCAGAAGAATGCCCTGTATCCAAAAATGTTGTATTATGAAGAAGTATTGGAGCAGGCCACTTCCTGTGAGTTGCTTACCCATCAAGTTGCACTCTGTGTGGGTGTATATCCTTCCTATTTTAGCTGACCTGGGTCTCCTTATCCTAGATAGTGGCTGGGTCAGTCATGCACATCTGGCAATAGGGGGTATTGGTAGGTAACTTTGCAACTAATTCTCACTCTGCATTTGTTCCAGATCTTTGAGACCAACTTCTACTTACCCATGGTCCTATAAAGTTGTCTTCTTCCTATCAGCACTAAGACATCGTCCCTTGTTTCTTCTCATCTTCTTGGAATTCCTTGATACTTTTCTGATATTCAAGGCCTGAAAAAAATTATTCAAGCATTGATTCAGCAGCAAGGGTTTATGAACTACTGTGAAACAGAAATTTTGCCAGGCAATGAAGATACTAAGTTGAGTAAGACACTGCTTCTGTGTTCAAGATGTCTGCAGTCTGCGGCTTATTTTTAATGTATGCATCCCTGAATTTGAGGCATTTGGCTGATGTGTGCCAAATGTCTTACCGGATGGTCCATCCTGGAGGAGGGGCTGATGCGAGCTGGAGTCCTGTTGGCTGTCTGGGCTCACAGCTACCTTCTTCTGAGCATAGAAAGATGTTCGGAGGCTCTTAGATGTTCAGAGGCTCTTTGTCAGCTGCGATGACAAAGAGCCAAGTGAGGCTGGAAGTGGTCAAGCGGAAATAGGAAACAGGACATGGAAATCACCTCCAAACAGGGCGCTTCCAAGGGAGGTAATGACAACAGATTGACAACTAGGAGTCTCAAAATAAGATAAAACACCATTATCACCACCTCACCAGTCAGGCGCTTCCATGGCATTGAGGGCTCCAGCCTTCATGACATGCAAAACAGCCAGACCCATCAGACTTCAGTGAGATTTCAGCATCCTCTCTCTATGATACATCCCAGAACCCAACATTCCTCAGTCTGAAAATGTTTTCTCATGTCTAACCTGAATCGTTCATGCTGCCGCTGAGAGTCCATTTCTTCTTGCTCTGTTCCAGTGGACATGGAAAAGAACCAGTTATCGTTTCTTCCTTAAGGATCCTTCAACATGTGATGGCTTAAAAACAAATCCTCCCCGCCACCACCACCACTTGGTTGTTCAGAACTTCTCTCTGAATCAGTAAATTCTGGAGAATTTTTGTCAAATCTTTACATTCAGGGGAGCAAGATCTAGTCACCAAGCAAGAGAAAAGCCCAGCAGCTAGCACTCCTAGCCTGGCTGGCCACAGAAAACCTTTTGCCCTGGAGTCTGACAGTGTTTAAAGAGTATTTTGTTTTCCTTTTCTGGAAGTCATTGTCAAATACAATGAGCCTCTCACACAGCTGCAGTTGTCCAAGCATTAAACTTCCCTGCAGGTCCATGTTAGTCCTCAGAAAAGAGTGAAACAGCCTGAGTTGAGTGTGTGAGCCCACGCGTGTCTGTGCAGGGTACAGAGGGGTGGCTGGGACGAGAGCGACTGTACCCTGCTCTCCAGCTTGAAGCATTCACAACCTCTTTCTTTCAAGTGCAGAGGGCTCTCTCTGCTGCAACACTCCCATGCTGTGGAACGCAACAACAGTTGTTGGCAGGATCTGGGGTTCAGACAGCCAGTCTAGGCAGGGAGAGCATTCCGTTATTATAACACAATGCCATCCTAGGATACAAAATTCCTTTCATATAATAGGAAGCTTAAAACTCGACTTTTACAGTGAAACGGAAGGTCAAGCGTGGCCAGCTCTTTGTCGTGTCTTTGCAACCAAAGTGATCTTCATCCTGGGGGCTGTGATAGCCTGAGCTGGTGAGCCTTGTTCCCTGGGAGTCAAGAAAGAGTTGGATGAGGCTCACTCCCATGGACCATCCCAGAACTTTCTCCAGGAGTTCCTCCCAGCTTTATGGAAGGCTTTGCTTGTTCTTGCCCCATGACCAGAGGCACCTTCGGGTGTGTAATGAAGCCTCCTCTGAGGACTGGGCGCCTTCCTCCCCGGGCCACTCTTCCTGAGCCAAGCAGAGCCCTGTGTCCCTTATCAATGCAGACAGGCTGACTCACAGACTGGGCATGGATGCTGGGACCCAGAAACCTGGACGCTGTTTCTAATTTGGCTATGGTCCCTGGGCTTTGGTTTCCTGCCACAGAGCCCGTGTGGAGAAGTCATCGGGCAGGCAGGGGAATCAGCCAGGCGGCCGACTTGGGGTGGATACCAGCAGACGTGGGGCCATTTTTCTTCCTAAATGTGTAGAAGATGAGTTTAGCAGTCTTTGTGACCTGCTCAAATCTAATTCCCGACTCTGGCCGTGGTAGGGATCAAAATATATTCAAAGAAACTTCTACAAACTCTATTGTGTTCCACAATGTTTTTGATAGTAATTTAGACTCTTCCCCTGAATGTGTTCTTGTTCTTAGGCTTGGAGCATACATTTATTTAGAATATTTAAAGACAACCCTTCCTAAATATCTCTATAGACGTTACATGCTAATAAACATCCTTCTCCAAGCCTTCGGCCCCATGAGATCAATTCCTTTTCAAATTCCCTACCTGGGGAATAGTGCCTGGGCACTATTTCAAACCTTTTAATAACACCTTGTCGGGAAATGATGGCACTTTTTCTCATATTGCATTGGTTTTCTATTTGTTCTTTGAATGAAAGAGACTCCACATGCAAATGTGATTATTAGTTTCAGAATTTCTTCTTTACAAATTGACTACCAGAATCTCCTGAGTTACTTGCACAGGATTCAGGCCTGAAATTTAATGATGAATAACAACTAAAAAAAAAGGAGTAAAATCCATTTTTTAAAATTGCTAAAGATAACCACAGGCCTCTAGGGCTATGACTCTGACAACTCTAAGGGTCACCAGTGAGTGACCACGATTTAATGAACGGCACTCCCTCTGATTGGGAAGAAGTGGACCTGGCATTTTCCATGGTACAAATACCCTGTTTCTGCGTGTGCCAAGGCAATGCTGGCAGTGGACGGCACAGGACATTCCACGGAAATCGGGCCATTTGGAGCTGAAGACAAAGGCCGCCGATTCAAGTGCACCAAATTGGAGTTTCTCTCATCAAATATATTAAATCCACCATCATTCCTGATTGTTTTAATGGAAGAAAGAGTAGCTGTGCCCTTCATTTTCTAAACATTTTATTTCACGCTGTGGGGAATAGAGGCAGGGGAGGCAAGGGGAAGGAAGAAAGGGTGGTAAGGGAAGTGGGGTAGGGTGACTAAGGAAGCTTCAGAAAGTTAATGACTTTTGTCTTGAAAGTAAAATGAGCTTTGCATGTTGCTCAGATCCACACTGAAAATTCTCAGAGCTGTTGCTCACTGGAGAAAAGCTTAAGATAACCAGTTTCCAGTGCACTTCGACATAGGCGTAGAAAAATAGCTCCAAACAGACCAGGGGCTTGGGATATTTGGGCAGGTAAAACCCTAGTGATGGGGGCCAAGCAGATCTGCTTTGCTGGTGAAGCGGAAGCTAGTTCGGTGGAACGTTACTCTCTTTCCCACCCCCACACCCATGTATCTGTGCTTTGTTCAAAAGGATTTAAATGGCGAGGCACTTGGGGAAACTCATCACCTCTCCGTTGTAGCCTTCCAGGCCAAGGGTAGGACTCACAAAAGGCTTTTTTCATCATTTGCACAACGGGATTTCAAATTCTAGTTAAGAAACCGATGGCTCAACCTGCTGTTTTTGAGTTTTTGTTTCTTTTTAAATAGTTTAACAGATCCTCCAAATGTGATGCTTCCTGGCCAGAGTCCACACCGCATGCAACATCTTGGTATGTGTGCACCTCCAGCGTCAAAGGAGAACCTGGCCGTGTGACGTCACTTCCTCAGGCTGCTGGATTGATAATAGAAGGGACCTGACCCAGAGAGGAACCAGATATTCCACTGTGCAGTGAATTATTTCACTCCATCGTAAGGCAGGCGACCAAGACAGACGTGGTTTCAGTGCTTGGAGCTTTGCACACACAAATGCACTTCGAGGAGGGAACAGAGGTCTTGGGCTCCCAGGCGCACTGGTTCACACAGGCTAACGTGAGTCATCTGGAGAAAGGGCCTTGGAGGCTGGTGCCTGTTACAGCCTGAAGCCCGCCTGTTTCTGAGCTGGAACGTGAAAGGCAGCTGGCTGTGTCAATGGGCCCGAGAATAAAGCTGCACTGTAAAACTAAGACACAATGCAGCAAAAAAGAGATGCTGATAAAATGGTTTCTGCTCCAGCAGCTTCTTTCGGAGGGCCCCCTTTTGGAAACAAATAGTTCTGCTCTTCTTACAAAAAAAGAGAAAAAAGGAGGTGGAAGTTCCTTTGAGAAAAATGTTATTGAACTCTTTTTAAATGTCCCCATTTGAAGGGAATTAAAGGGGATGGTACAAGGCAGCGTCTGTATACTCAGGGCTATTGTATCAAGTGACACAATGCCGGCTAAATGAAGCTCTCCACCCTTTGGAGGAAATCTAATAACTCAGTCAATCAGCTCCAGTCTCCAGGCATCTGCAGTGGGCCTTCAGCCCCTCCAACGAGGGTCCTTCCTTTGCCATGAGACAGCAGGGTGAGGTGGGTCCCAGGAGAGGAAGACCTTGCCAGCCCATTCTTCCCAACACTCCCTCCTGCCCCTCCCTCTCTCGCACACAACACCCCTTTGTCCCTGTGGCCCCATCCCTCAGGCCTGGCCTGAGCAGGAGTGGAGGCAGTTGTCAGGGAGCTGCTCAGACCCCAGCATCTTCTTCTCGCAGGGACTGTGTGGAGCCAGTCCACTGGGCAGAACTGGAGTGGCATCCCACGCCAAGAGGCACCTGCTGGGCTCAGTGGCACCTGCTGGGTCTGGGTGTCACTGAGACTGGCTGTCTTTTCCCACTTGTGTCTAGAACCGGGCAGAAAGGGGGGTGCAAAGGTGCGAGTGAGAGGTGGGTGCGGGTGGAGAGGATACAGGGCAAAGTGCTGAGTGACCAAGTGGCAGCCCTTGCCCTGCTGCCGGATGTACTGAGCGCATGTTGGGCAAGTCACCCAGCCTCACAGTAGCTCAGCATTCTCTGAAAAGTTAGAGGCTGATGGGGGTGACGTCCAAGGGCTCTTTCAGACCAAGTCATGTGGACTTCTCTATCATAACCGAGGGGCTAGGACAGGAAACACTGTGGGCTCCCAAGTCCAAGAGGCCTCTGCTTGGATCCTAACTTTACCACTGTTCAAGCTTCTGTTTTCTTTAGAAAAAGCATTGCGTTAGATCATATCTGCCACACAAAGTTGTATGAGTTTAATGTCCCAAATTAGAAGGCAGAGTCTGAGAGGGGTGCCCAGTACACACACAGTATATTCTTCTAAACATCAGCTTTCCTGATATCCCCTCTGGCGTTGACTGTCAAACAGTTACCTAATAAAAATTCACATTAGTCCAACTACTTTGAAATTTGAAAATTTCGATGCCCTTCGATGCTGTAGGTTACTGTAGGTTACAGCCCTTCGATGCTGTAGGTTACTGTTTCTTAGACATTTTGATTTCAGAGACAAGGGAAATTAAAAAACAACAACAACAACAAACAAATCAGAGCTGATTATAAGGGAGCATTGTCAACTGTTTGATTTTGGCCAAGCATGTTTGTTAAAGCATAAGTCTCATCTGCTCTCACTATCATATAAAAAAATTAAGAGCACAATGGCTAACCAATCTTTACTGGGAATGGACATTTGTCCTAATTAAACTGACATGTGTGGGTCGCACATGCATTCTTATTGTACATAAAATGTATGTCAACAGTGCCTTCCTTTTCGGCCTATTTATAATTTACTGTGAATACCTGGTGGTTTGCCTGATTCTGTTACCAAGATGAGGCTGGTCTTGGGAAGCCACCATCTTAAGGAGCAAAGTGAACTTATTTGTGTGCTTTTATGTGTGTGTCAACTAGTCTTTGCAGTGTGCTTCTTTTTCCTTCTCTCTCGAAGGCCCTTACCCCTGTGAAACCAAACACACATCTGCAAATTTCAGAATAAATTGACCCTTCCAATTTATCCCGAAATTTCCAGAGGTGAGTGAAATGCACTGCAAGTACCAAGCCTTTGAGTTTCCGCCTTCCTCCCTCGCACTTGGAGTGAAATGGAAAGTGATCCTCCTCTCTTTCCCTGGGTGCCACCAAGCCCACCTCTAGGAGAGGAGGTCTCCACTTTCTTTGGCCTCCACAGCATTTCGGGGCTGTCTGGCTGTGCCAGTCACTCCAGGCAGAGTACAATGTACACAGAGAGCAAAGCAGGTCTCCTCCTCGCTCCCCTCCTGGAGACTCATTAGGCCTGGGACGGCTTATGGGACTTCCCATCTTCTCTGGTCTCAACCACCATTTCCCCTCGTGTCCTGGCTCAAGACCTGAGAGAGAAGAGTTTTGGAATTGGCCTGTTTTCTGTCCTGGTGGGAGAAGTGGGCAGACACTGGTCAGGCACCTGGGTTGCTTTTCATCAGCTGAGGACCATGTCACCCCTCCCCCAATGTGTGGTCAGGGACAGGGGCTAACTGTGCAGGATGGGAAGGGAACCGGGTTGGCTCTCCACCTCCTACTCACTCGCATTCTCACACTGTGGCCTCATGTGTTGCAAATTTAGAAACACCAGGCACACCCACAATTAAACGTAAGCACTGACAAGTTCTTGAACGCCAAGTGACTTTGAAACGCACTGTCTCTGCGTGTGCTGCCTCTCCACAGCCTGCTTCCCTGGAAGCCAATGTAGCAGGACTCTAACCAGTTCTTGCTCTCCGCGAGGCTGGCCTATGGCTTGTTTCTGGTGCATTCCTTTAACTTTCTGCCACCCCAACCACCACGGTTGTGCTAGAATCACATTTTCCCTGCAAGGGCAGGGACTCCTTCGTATAGACATGTTTAGTCTCCATGGGAGGCGTCTCCATGGTCAGAAAAAACAGCACAGAAAATGCACTAGTTTCAATATCCAAGCTCTTTCTGGGGTCATAGATGTCAGGGCTGCTACTGAGGTCTGAGTCAGAAATTTACAGCCTTCTGGAACTGGGAGTGTGGCTGAGCTCATGGGTCCAGCTGGTTGGCCCATGCTACCTCCTTGCTCACCCGGGCCCAGACCCTGCAATCCACAGATGGTGGGCATGCACAGAGGGCCTTCCTCCCTTTTTCTCACTCCCTACCTCTCCCAGCTCTCTGCTGTGTAGCCAAGTCTAGTTCTGGCAGAGCATAGGGAAGAAGGCAGTAAGGAAGTGGGGTGGGGTGCGCCTCGAAGTCAAGCCTTCTCCTTCTTGGGCTGGTGAGTATCTTTTGAAGTGATTTAGACCTTAAGAACAGCGGTGCTTGTTTTTCACTTGGAAGGCTTCAGTTCTGCTGAGAAGCTTCTTAAGTGTGAAGAGGCCTGCTGAGGTCGGCGCGCTGTCTCTTCATGTGGTTCGCAGTTCTCAAGTCTGACTTGCTTCTGATGTGGTGGCCCCAGCCAATGGCAGCTAGATCCCTCCTCCCTCCCCACGGTTCTGGTTCAAAGTTATATACCCAGAACTGCTGGTTTCTATCTTCTCCATTTCCTCCCTTTGGTATCTCTGTCAGGCCAAAAATGCCATTCTTTTTGCTACTGCCAGGAGCTTAAACCCTCATGACATCTTTGCTCATCTGAGGAGTCAGTGGGTTGCATGGGAAGACAGCTGAGGGTCAGAGGGTGTGGCCACCTTGCATGTATTCCTGAGCACAGACTGAGTTCTGGGGACTGCACTAAGCATTGAGGATGCCTTGAACACACCCGGCCCACCTGGGACAGAGAGGAGCTGCATGATCTTTTGAAGGTCACCAGCACCCTTTTCATCACCTAACCTGAAGGCCTTTGTAGTTCTCATAAACCTTTACCTGCTGATCATCCCATCTCCAGTCATTATTTTATTCAATAAGACACTGAATAGGTGGCTAATCACATGCCTGGGAAGTTGTCCAACATCACGGTTAAAACTGGGTTCTGGTAGTATCAGTGTTAGATCCAGCCCTGATTTGCCTTAGATGTGTGACCTGGTAAGCTATGCTTCTCTCCAGACTCAGTTTCCTCACCTATTAAATGGGGTTAATCATACCATCTGCCCCATAAGGTTCTGGGAAGATTAGATAATATGGAGTCGTACACAGAACAGGGCCCTGGCATGTCGTAGGCACTCCATAAGTGTTGGCTACTACCATATTATTGCTATTATCCTTCTCTGTGCTAAGGACTGGAAATGCAGCTAACAGTCAGGGTTTCTTCCCTCACAGAGTTGCAGGCCAGTCTGGGGAACGGTCATCCAACAAGGGGGTCGTGTTCACATGGCTACAGCAGATGCAGAGCTGCGCTTCAGACGATCTGTGCTACCCACTCATCTGTGTCCCCTGACCTCCAGCTCTTCACTGGCTTGTCTTTTTCTTTAGTAACTCCACAGAAATCTGTTGCAGTTTCCTGTGTCTGGTTCCTCCCTGCTGACCCGTCCTCCAAACATACCAGAACCTTCCAAAGGAAAGAGCAAATACTTCCAAACTCCTAAGCAGGATCTATATTTTGCTCTGCCCTGTCAGCCTCTTCCCTTTGAATTTGCCCCAAATTTAAATATTGAAATTCTACCCTGCAGGGTGATGGTATTGGGGAGGGCCTTCAAGAGGTGATTAGGTCATGAGGGTGGTTCCCTCATGAATGAGATTGATATCCCTATAAAAGAGGCCCCAGAGACTCCTTTGTGCCTTTTGCCATATGAGGACACAGTGAGAAGACGGCTTCCCATAAACCAGGACAAGGGCCCTTCCCAGACAATGGTGGACTTGGACTTCCCAGCCTCCAGGACCGTAAGAAATAAATTTCTGTCTTTTATAAGTCCCCAGGTCTATAGGAGTTTTTTAAAGCAACCCAAATGGGCTAACAAACACACCTTGTTCCTCCTCTCATGGCCCCTTGCTCTGAAACTATTTAACTCCTTGTAGATGCTTAAATTGCTCTGTGCTTTTGCAAATCCCAAATATTCCTCTTTTGCACATACCCTCTTTATCTTTTTGGCCTGGTTAAGCTCTTCTCCTTACATAAAGCCTTTTTATGATGCTATCTCCTCTGAGAAGCTTTCCTGATCTCCTGTCTCTGGTAGAGCTCCTCTGTGGTTCCACATAGCAACCTGCACCTTTGTTGATAATGATAACTCTTCTGCCTCGAAGTGGTTGCTAATTTAATTGTGCATCGTCTCCATGTGCTTGTAGGCTTCTAAGGGCAAGAACTGTTTCTCTTACCCTTATATCCGCAGGTAGGGCATGGTGGCTCATGTCTGTAATCCCAGCCTTTGGGAGGCGGAAACGAGAGGATTGCTTGAGCCCAAGGGTTCAAGACTAGCCTGGGCAACATGGCAAGACATCATCTCTACAGTCAATAAAAAAAATTAGCATAATATGGATGAGAAAATTGTTACTGAATTTTTGAAGAAGAACAACTCTATGAACTCAAAACATTGTTTGCCTCAACAAGGCATGAAGGTTTTTTGTTTGTTTTTAATCGGAGTCTCACTCTGCCACTCAGGTTGGAGGGCAGGGGCACGCTCACAGCTACTCCAATATTGACCTGCTGGGCTCAGGTAATCCTTCTACCTCAGTCTTCCGAGTAACTGGAAGCACAGGCACACGCCTCCACACCCAGCTAATTTTTTGATTTATTGTAGAGACGAGATCTCACCACGTTGCCCAAGCTAGAACCCCTGGGCTCAGGCAGTTGTTTTGCCTCTACCTCCCAAAGTGCTGGGATGACAGGTGTGAGCTACCGTGCCCAGCCTGGCATTAAAATATTTCAAGGGCTTGGAGATGGCATCTAATCTTGAACACTTAGTATGAAAGAAACAAATGAGTTCCTCCTGCCAGAAAAGATAAGGACCTCTCGAGGATTTAAAGTGTCAGCTTTGACCTAGGCCAGCGCGTACATGTGGCCTTAGACCTTCTTGCTTCAGGATTAACCATATGCACAGTTAAAAACGCAGATTTTGGAACCCCTACCTTGTATCTCCTAAGTCAGATTCTTGAAGGATGGGAAGTGGAAATAAGCATTTTAACATGTTCTCTTGGTGGTCTACTCTCAAGCCTGAGAATCCCTGAACTAGGCAAAGTCTTGAATCAATGGACTATTGGTAGTTGTAGGATGGAAGAGGAGCCTGATAAAGGACAATGCACACTGAAGCTGTTTTTAAGGTTCCATAATTCTTAGAAAGACCCTCCACCCCTCAAGCAAACTGTGCTATCCAGGCCGCCACAGGAAAGCATCTTGGTGTCAACATTAAACCTCTCTTCTGCTTCCACTGTTCTGTGATTTTTGAATTATTTATAGAACAAAGGACAGGGCCAGTATTTTCTGAATGTGATATTCTCCTACTTGAATATTGGAATGAGGGCTACAGACATGATTAGTCAGAATAGCTTGATAGGCAAGTGACCCCCCCATGGGGGGAACCAGGTAGACCTATGTCCCTCAATCTGTGAACAGCAATAAATAGACTGCTCTGTCAGACCCCAAAGTGACAGGGACCCTGGAGTTTTGCCACTTTCTGGTTCCGAGGAATAAATAGGGACTGAGAAAAGTTCTCAGCCACCAGTGAGGCTCCATCAGATCATACACTGCTGTCAAGTTGGGGAAGATGGAGAAGGAATTCGGGGTCGTGGTGGCTCTGGGCTGCTCAGGTGTGGTGGGTGACCAATGCCGTTCATAGAAAACAGGAGAAAGGGATGAAGGACGTGGACTGGACTTTTCCATTCCATCTGTCATTGTGTGAGAGGATTGACCTGTTCCTAGCCTTGGTCCCAGGCTGTTTCCTTCTGTTTCCTTCTTGTGATGAACTCTGGTTGGTCATCGTGGAAAGGAAAGGCCCCCGGGCCACAGAGAAACTGAGACAAAAGGGAGGCAGCTATCATCCTCCCTCAGGGCGCTTTGATGTTGCATCTGAGGGTGGAACCCTATTCAAGATGGTGCTGTGACTGCCAGAAGACAAGAGAGGTCAGCAGAAAGGCCTTGGAAATTTTTCTTGCCTTTAAGACCAAAGGCAAAAAGAAAAATGGGATCTATGCTTGCCAGATGGGGAGAGAGAGAAGATTCAGCAATGTGTTTCTGATGCATGAGGAGCTGGGATCCAGTTCTTCATTTTACTTATTTTTAATCTTTAGAAATTGATAATGAGATAGAAAAACCTTGGAGATTAAATTGACCTAGAAGCAAAGGAGAAAATGATTGCAAATGTTTTTTCTAGTTATGTCTCCCAACATTGAAGGTCGAGACAAATTATTACTTTTCTTCTTTTCATATAAATATATATCATACATGAAATTTTTCTTCTTTGATTTAACTTCTGTCCTTGAAAATAAATGACTGCAGCCAATACAAGATTCTAATCACTTTGTAAGACTATCATCATGAAATTGTAACCTTTGACGATGACACATCCACAAGATATGGCAAGATGCAATGATTAATATTTATGGTACAGGTACTTTAAAATTCATTTGCCCTGTAATAACCGAGAGAAAATTCTGTATGAAAGAACTTTATCTAAACTCCTGCTTACCTTGTGACGTCTTTAAACTCTTAGTAAAGCAGTCCAGAATAAAAGAAGTAACAGTCAAGTTAAAGACTCTCATAAAAAAACGTAAATCCTGGGCAACACCCTTGGGTCCTCTCCCACTATGGGAGTTTTTCTGTCTTCTCAATAAGTCCTACTCTCTTACCAAAATAAAATAAAATAAAACCCAGCTTAAGTAAACTCAATGTGTTTACTAAATAATAATAATAGAAGAAAAAGCAAAAATAAAAATTAGGGTAGATTATTTGTATTGAAATAGAGTTTTCAGATTTAACCAAATATTCATCAGGATTTACTTTGCTATTATCTTTTTTTGCACATAATTTTTTAGGGATAGATTTGTCACATAAACAAGCCAAGTATATGTTATTACTCATTTGAACTGGTATGTCTCTTATAACTCTGTTCTTTAAATAATTAGGTGTTATTTTTTTCAGCTGTTGCTTAAAAAAAATAAACATCAATACCAGGCAGGTCTTCGTGACCCAACCCTATTGACAACCAAGGACTGTCATGGTGTTTACACTTCTTGGATAAGTACATCTTATCTACCTGACATGCTGTGTTTATGTGTGATTCTGGAACATAATCTGTGACTCAACTTTTTTTCCCTAGAAAAATATATTTACTTATTAATTTTTAAACAATTTCAGTAGTTTTGGGTGTACACCTAGTTTTGAGCTACATGGATGCACTGTACAGTGGTGAAGAAGTCTGGAATTCAAGTGCACCCCTTACCCTCACTAGAGCTCATTATACCTAGTCTGTGACTTTTCACTCCTCCTCCTTATGCGTCCCCCCACTTCCAAGTCTCCAGTTTCCATTGTCCCATTCTGTGTGCCTTCATGAAACCCAATCTTAGTTCCCACTTTTAAGTGAGAACATGCAGTATTTTTTTTTTCTGTTCCTGCATTACTCCACTCAGAATAGTGGTCTCCAATTCCATTCAAGTTGCTTAGTATTCTGTTATCTATACATGCATTTTCACTATTCACTGATCAATGATGGACATTTAGGTTGATTCCACATTTTTTTAATTGTGAACGGTGTTGCTATAAACATGTATGTGCAGGTGTGTGACTCGACTTTTTTTTTTTGAGTTGGAGTCTCACTCTGTCGCCCAGACTGGAGTGCAGTGGCCGCTCCCGGCCACCACAGCCTTGACCTGCTGGGCTCCG
>NW_007046055.1:49502-167315 GCF_000164805.1 Carlito syrichta
CCAGGTCTCGAACCCGCAGGCTCAGGCAATCCACTCACCTCAGCCTCCCAAAGGCACGGGATTACAGGCTGAGCCACTGAGCCCGGCATGTGACTCAACTTTCTTAAGCGTTGAAGGACTTCATGTATTCGTGACTACTTAGACCCATGCTCATCAATGGGCATATGGTAGCCTCCCACCTTGACTAAATGGTCTCTCTTCTGCTCACCTCAGAAATACGTTTCTAGACTTCTCATGGAGAATGGCATCCGGGTGTCTATTTCTGGTAAGCCACCCCCAAGTCACCAGTCTACACTAAAGCGTCGCATGGTGTTTCTGCTATAATAATGTTATAGGCTGAGTTGGATCCACCTCACGCCCCGTGAGACTCATGTGTCTTACCCCCAGTGAGGCTAAATCTGGAGAGAGGGTTTTTAGAAAGTAATGAAGTCATAAGCATGGGCCCCTCATCCAATGACGGGGTCTTACAAGAGGAAGAGATCTCTTTCACTGCCTTATTCTCTCTCCACCACGTGAGGACACGATAAGGCATAGTCTTATAAGCCAGGGAAAGAATCCTCATTAGAACCCAACCATGCTGGCACCCTGACTTGGACTTCCAGACTCCAGAACTGAAAAAAATAAATGGCTATTGTGTAAGCCAGCCAGCCAATAGCGTTTGGTCACAGGAGCCCGAGAAGGCTAAGACAGATGCAATGCCAGGTAAAAAGGGATTGCCGAGAGGGAAGTCCCTTCCAACTGCAAGTTGCCCCTTTCTACTCTATCCTTGGAAATATTATTTCCAGCCTCTATCTTCTATGGTATTTTCTATGGCCATACCACCCTGTGTGCACCTGATCTTGTCTTCTATGGTATTACAACTGCTTACACAGAGACTGATGCTAATTCTGATACTAACATGCAACATCGATCGAGTTCTCACTGTGGACCAAACCCTGTACACAGCGATTATACAGTGTTTGTTGTATAAGCTAGACACTGGTCTAAATTATATAAAAATGCTAATCTTTATAACAACTTGGAGAGGCTGTTCATATTATCACCCTCGTTTCACATTGGGAAAGCTGATTTGAGAAAAAAGGTTAATTAACTTGCCAATTATTTACAAGTGAGCAGCAGAAATTAGATTGGGACTTAGGCTAACCTGGTCTCAGAACCCATACTGTTTGCACTTTGCTGTCCTCTCTATGGAAAGCTTGTGATATCTCTCAGAGCACACTAAAATTCTACACGGTGGATGCTATTAATATCTTCATTTTAGACTAGGCAGGGTGGTTCACTCGTACAATCCCAGTGCTTTGGGAGGTCAAGACAGGAGGATTGCTTGAGCCCAGGAGTTCACCATCAGCTTAGGTGACATAGCAAGACCTCATCTCTACAAAAATAAAAAATAAATCACCCAGGTGTGGCAGTGTGTGCTTATAGTACTGGCTACTCAGGAGGTTGAGGCTGTGGTGAGCTGTGATCATGCCACTGCACTCCAGCATGGGCAACAGATTGAGACTCTGACTCAAAAATAAAGCAAAATGGAAATATCCTCATTTTTGCTGATGGAAAAAGTGAGGCACAGAATGACCGTGTAATTTTCCCTCCGTCAAATATTTACACCTGAGCCAGCCAATTCTTGAGGTCTCCAGCCTTTCTCCCATGTGGGTGCCCTCAAGAGGAAGCCACTGGAAACTGTCTTCCGCAGCAGAGTTAAGGAAGCCCTTGTGCTTAGGCCTGCGGAGTTAACATCTCCAGAAGGGCAGGGCATCGCTTCAGAGATGGAGACAGGGCTTGTGACGCTTCCCAGGTCGCAGGTGCCTGATGGCTACGCCCTGAGCTCCGTGTGCTTGGACCCCAGGGACTACTACCTCCCTGGCAGTGAGGGAATTAGAATCTCTGAACTCTGACGCTCCATTTCCATACTTTTAGGAGTCAGGGTTTCATCTAGAGGTGGCGAACAGCACTGGTTCAAAGTCTGCAGTACAACTGCAGGTTTCCCATTAAACTGCCTGCCGAATCAGGAATAATGATTCTGGGAGTGGATGGGAAGAGATACTATTTGCATTTGAATTAATGTGGAGTTCAGAATCACAGATTCCTCATCAAGAAGAATTTAGGGCAATTGCTGATATTATCCTGGGAATCTGTGACTCGCTCATTATTTTCATCTTGCAGGATAGCACTAGAATTTTTAATTTTTTTCAAGCCTTCTTCTGAAAGTTTGGCTCTCTTTATCCCCCTGATCGTAATTACAATAATTTTGAAACATCAGTCTGCTCAGATATCAAGGTATTGAACGGATAATTTCACTTTAATGAATTTGTCTCCTATGGGCTGATTTTCCACATCTGTCCTGAGATGAATCGCTAACTGGTTAATGTGAGGATAGTTCCATTTCATTAGCTTCTCTCTGTTGACTTCCTTGAGGTGGAACTGATGCACTACCCGTCGCGAGCCCTGTCAGCGCTTTCCTTTCAGTTGAAGCACAGATCCAAATTCTATTCTGAGGTCAAATAAGAAGAATAAAAAATGAAATCGGTTGATTATCCAGATGAATGGCAGGATTCCATATACCCAGTGACTTCTGAGAGCTTAGCAAGGACTTGTCAGAATGTCACAAATACTTGTACCCTAGGCCATCTTGGGTAAGCTGTACAGGTAAGGCCACAGAGCCCTGGCAGGGACGGGTGTGGGCTGAGGGCTGGGGAGGGAAAGAGGGTTGGAAAGAGAAGGGAGAATGGGGGGAGAAAGAAGGAAACAGGATGGTGGAGATTCCAGAAGGCTTTGCTGAATGTCTAGAGTGTGAGTACAAAAATGCCCACTCTTTTAGCAAGGAGGGTTCTTGATTACTGGGGCCTAGAAGGATCTTTTGGGAAGTCATTTAAGGGAAGAGAGAAGATGCAAGTGCATCACTTAGCTTTCTAGAAGGAGAAGGGCTTTGTCTCCTTCATGGGCCCTATGTTTGGCCATGATGGAAAATGATTGGTTAGGATGCTGGTCTCTAAGGGAAAACCTGACTCAGGAGAGAGACAGTTCATCTCTCACAGCCAAAGAAGGAGCGCACTTCAGGACTGATTGAGTCTATTCAGTGAGGAGAGAGAAGAACAGAATCAAGTACATACCAGGCCTCATGCCAGAGTCCTTCCTGACTCCAAAATGGCAGCCTAGATGGTATGCTGATTAGGATGGGCCCGTGTGGCTCTCCTTGACCCCAACAACTTATTCTAGCCACAAGATAAGCCAAGAGGACACCATAGCCAGCAGGAAACGAGCAGTCAGACCATTCCAGAGATACTTGAAACTCCTGATGGGCACAAAGGGTGAAGGGGGCTGGAAGCTCCCAGGGAAGGTAAGGGAGAAATGTGAGATGGAAGAGACGAGGTGGCGGTCAAGAGGCTGGTTGACGCCAGTCCAGCTCTAAACAGGGGCAGCTGCTTGACCTCTGCAGTGATCTGCTGACGTGTGGAGCCGGATGACTCTTCGGGATGGAGAGCCATCTGTCCTGTGCATCGTAAGATGTTTGGCATCTCTGGGTTCTACCCACTAGAGGCCAGTGGCAACCACGGATGTCTCCAGAACATTACCAAACGTCCCCGTTGACATTTTGCCCCGTCTGGAGAACCACTGCCTCAGGGTGAAGTGAGAACTGATGAGAACAGGAATGATGGGTTGGTGGGATGCTTCTCCCTGATACTGAGGGGTGGACAAAGGTGGCCAAGAACGTGCCCCGATTGCCGAACAGCTACAGAATTAACTTAGTATGGGCATGTCAGGAGATATACGAAGGTGATTTTAGGATTCAGAAGCCATCAGGAGTGAAGCACGAACCAGGGCCAGTTTAAGCCATAAGGAACACAGGGATCACTTGAGAACTGAATTGAATGTAGCCAGATATCTAAGCATGACCAAAAACCTCAAGCTGTATTACGTGTGTAGAATGATAATAATGCTGATGCCAGGATTCCACATTGCTATGCATGTGGTGAGTGCTAGGAAACCTGGAAAACACAGATTACACCCAACTTAAAATCCCACCACTACCCTGCAAGGGAAGAATGGCCCTCATCTTGCAAATGAGGAATCTGAGGGTCAGACAGGCCCTGTGACTTACCCAAGGTCTTGCCACGAGCTGTGGCAGAGGCAGGCCGAACCTGAGGTCTGTCTAATTCCACAGCCTGCTCTGGTTTCTCTACAGCATATTGTATGTGATTAGAATGTGGAGTGTGTATGCTCTGATAGAACTACTGCCCGATCTTAATGGTCACTAATGACACCATGTGTGTTATGTACACATGCAATCAAATAGGTTTATAGGTAGAGGCCCTCTACATGAGCTCACAAAACTCTAGCAAACTCATAACCAGCTGAGATTTACTATCTGGTCCCCTGAAGGCCCCATTTCCTGAGAGTTCGGGGTCCTGCGACTCCTTGGGCACAAGAGAGGAGGAGAATGGGCTGTCGCCCCCATCCCACTGCCGTGTGAGGGAAGGGTCTGCTGGTGGGAGGGGCTGGGGGCCAGGAGGAATACTCTTGGAAAAGGGCTCTTGGGAGCATAGAGAAAGATCTCTAGAGCAGCTCCTTAACCGGCACAGAGAAATCCCCTACTCTGGTTGAGAGAAAGCAGATTCTGATTCAGAACCTGGAGCAGGACCCCGCATTCTGCGTTTCCAGAAAGGCCCAGCGTGATGCCGAAAGGGAGGAGGCCGCCCTTTGAGCGGCGAGGGTCTACCGGCATCAGAGAAGGGAGCCTTGTTCTTCTGAATGTCCCTCTGTAAAGTGAGTCTGGTCACACGAAGCCCCAGGACACCAGAGGACCAAGTCAGTCATGCCAAGACCCCCAGCAGGGGGCAGGGAGAGAAGGACTCATAAGACCTCCTCCACCTGATAGGCCCATCGTCAGACAGAAGCGCAGTGTGGTTTGAAGCCGCGAATAGGAGTTTCAGGGACGTTTGTAAAATTGCAACTCCATACAGCAGGTGGTAAACCTATGGGACCCATTATCTCCAACTAGAGATTAAAAATACAGTCACCAAAATGCTATAAATGAAATAGTAAATTACATCCTTGCGGCAGGCTCCTGAGGGAAGGGAGGATATTTTGGAACACCTCCCTGGCTTTGGAGGTTGACTCCCATGTGAGCTCTGAGCTCATCGTTTCAAAACCCAAAATCAGAATTTGTGACTCACCAAAGGATTTGTTTTAAAAAATGTCTCTGTCTCTGGCTATGAGAGATACTGGAAAATGCAGTATGGATGCTGGAGTGTTAGCATTGCCAAGACTTTTGGATGCATCTTTAGAACAAAGTGCTATTGAGGGTAAGCATTGCCCCAGGAGACCCAGGGTCTGTGAACAGTTCTCCAGAAGCTTCATGTAGCCTAATTTCCAAATCCCTCTGTGGTCCAGGAGGTGGGAGTGGAGGCTTGAATTGCTGTTCTGTGCTTTGGAGCTCAATGGTCTAGATCTCAATCCTTCTGGTCAACCATCTATTCATGCTATTGCGTGAATGGTTTCTCGGTTTCCTAAGGTGCTTGCAGGATATGTCTCTAGGTATTCCTGTAATAGTGTTCACTCAACTCACTCATTTATTCCACAAATATCTGTAAACTACTATGTGCCCAATACTGGGCAAATAAGAGTACACAAAACACTATCCCTTTCCTCTCATGAAGCTGAAAATTGAGTGGCAAAAAGATGGGCAAAAAGATGGGAAAGAATGTTAGGCCAGGAATGGTGGCTCAGATCTGCAATCCCAGCATTTTGGGAGGTCAAGGAGGGAGGATCCCTTGAGTCCCGGAGTTTGAGACCAGCCTGGACAACATAGTAAGAACTTGTCCCTCCAAAAAAGAAAAAGAAATTAGCCAAGTGTGGTGGTGCTGGCCTGTAGTCCCACTTACTAGGAAGGCTGAGGCAGGAGGATCGCCTGAGCCCAGGAGGCTGAGGCTGTGGTGAGCTGTGCGCTTGCGACTGTGCTCTAACCTAGGTGACAGAGTAAGACCCTGACCAAAAAAAAAAAAAAAAGTTCTAGGGATAAGTCAAGCTGCTAAAGCAGGGAGAGCTTGGGAGGCTGGTGCTGGTGGAGGTCAGGACTGGAGCTGGGGCGCTGTCTGCTGAAGCTGGAGAGATGGTGCCCAGAGGCCCTTCTAGGCTGTGTCTGGCTCAGGTCACCTCCTCTGTGCACTGGCAATCCACCAGAAGACTTTGAGCAGGAGTGTACCTGCTCTGGAGGGCAGGTCATTCTAATCCCCAAGCCCGAGATGGAGGCTGGATCCTGAGGCTTGGGTCTGGAACTGGCAAGCTCTGCTGTCCAGTGGGCACCAGGCAGCAGGCACAGGCTGATTTGTCACCTGCCGGCATGGGTCCTCAGGGTTCTGTGCCATTGTCCAACTGGAGGCACAGGTTGACATTGCCACAGAGGAGCGGAGTGGTACAATGGGCCTATTGTTTTTTGAGTCGGAGTCTCACTCTGCCACCAGTTTGGAGTGCAGTGGCGCGCACCCAGCCACTGCAGCTTCAACCTCCTGCGGGTGGTACAAACACATGGAACACACAGAGGGCAGGAATGAGGCATCTTCTCACTCACCCTTCTGCACAGAGTAAGAGTCACGCGTCCCAAACAGAGCCCTCAGGCGTCTGTCATTAAGGATGCTTTGAACCTGCAAACCCTCTTTTAGGAGCAGCTAGGAGAGCGCAGGACCTCGAAACTACTTTATATTCCAGATTCTCTCACCTGCATACAGTGTTCCCTCAGGCTTGGGAGACAGTTTAGATTATTTTCTGCTAAAAGGATCAGCCTCTTAGTGGTAGCTGGTCGATCAAACTAGAAAACTTTTTGTTTTCAATGTCTTACCATGACAGATAGACACATAATTGACTTTATCTTTTCTAAAATAAATCATCTTGGCCGTTAATGGTGGCTTACACTTGTAATTCCAACATTTTGGGAGGCCAAGGCAGAAGGATTGCTTGATCTCAGGAGTATGAGACCAACCTAGGCAACATAGACCTCATCTCCACAAAAAAATGAAAAAATTAGTCAGGTGTGGCTGTACAGGCTTTTGCCTGTAGTCCCAGCTACTCAGGAGTCTTCGGTGGAAGAATTGCTTGAAGCTGTGTGAGCCATGATGGAGACCTCAAATTTTTTAAAAAAATCATCTTATGTTGGATTTAATTTGAAGGAAATAAATTCTCATTTTATTCTCATTTACCCCAAGCTAGAAATCTCTTAGTCTACAGGCAGGGAGGCTGACTTTTAGTTGATTCTACTGTCTTATGATTCAGACATCCCTAAGGAAAGAGGGTACGAGCCTCAATAGAAAAGGAAATCTTTCGTAGCTTGGAGACCACTAGTTGAAGTTTCTAGAGATCCACTTACAGTTTGGGAAACAGGGAGGCTGATAAGACTTGGAATGCTACTGTACGGTTTTTAACCAAAAGATTCACCTCTCATATTTTTTTCAGTATGAAATGTTTCAGAAATTCTTACATTGTTGTCACGTCTCCTCCACCTACCAACCGCCCCCCCGAAGATGTCTTGAAGTTGAGATCCTGAAAAAAAAATAGATGAGATTCAACATTTGCCTCCATGAGAGGGCATGTAACCAATTGGGGAAACCAATTTGTCAAAGACTAGGCAGCCAATGTTTTGCCTTAATTCAGCCCAAGAGTTGCCTGCGTATTTGTTGGTCTTCTGTGCGTCTTGCAACTGGTTAGGAAGAAGTTAGGTCAGGGTTCAGTCTACTCATTCTCTAAAAAAATTCAGCTCCTCTGAAAGGAAATTCTTTTGTGTCTCAGCAGTGCTACTCTAGTTCATTGTAATTCTTTTTTTTTTCACCTTTAAATTTTTTATTTTAAAATTGTGGGGTACATTTCAGGGTTAGGTATACAAAAATTCTTTGTACAGGTGCCTTTGTTGATGAGGTGTACCCCACCTTCCCCAGGCAGTCCCCCACCACTGCCAATCCCACCGCCCCATGCCCTGCACTTTCCCACCACTGCCAATCCTTTTCTTATAGTATTACGATAGTTGTTCAAGGTCCACTTATGAGTGAGAACATGTGATACTCAGTTCATTGTAATTCTAACATTTATTTGCTTGAGCAGAAAAAACAGCAGCAGCAATGAAAACGTCAGATACAGAAAGCGGCTCATGTCCGGTCTGAAGGGCTGAGCGGCAGAAGACATAAGGGGTGCTGGTGGATCTCAAGGGCAGAAAGCAGAGGCAGATTTTTTCAGGGCTTGGACGCTTGGGACAGAAGATAAACTGATTCTCAGGGGCAGTGCTCCTTTCTGCTTTGCTTAGAACATTTGCTTTATGCTTCTTGTGCTGTTCGCTGGTTCGTTTTCTTCCCTTCATCTGCACATGGTGGAAACATTTCAGTTCCAGCCCTAGCTCTACATGACGGCCGTCTTCATCACTCAGCTTGGATTGGCTTGTGACTCAGTGCCTCATTTCCTGAAAATGGAATTGGCCCTTTATTCCAATCAGTCGTGGCCCCATTGTACCCAATTTGATGTGAAAATTTCTCTGTCGGTTCCCACACATGAAGAGCTTCTCCAGCGACTGTCTGGACTTGGAGATGAGAGAGAAATAACCACTTAGATCTGTGCATCCTGCACGTAAGACACCAGGAGCTGGCCTGATCCCTAGATTTCTGTCTCCTCCGAGAGCCGGGTTCAGGAGGGAAAACATAAACAAAGAGATGTTCTAGACTCCCAAGAGAGGAAGTGTGTACAATACACAGAAACAATGTCAGGGAGTGATCCCCGGCCTCATGATCAGCGATAACAATAATTAAAGGGTGCTGGAACTCAGTGGTCACCACTGCTCTGTTTAATAGTAATTATTGGGTAATTACATATAATTATGGCCAAGATATGTAATTATATAATTGTTATTATTAAGCATGATGTTGACCACTGTGGTTCCAAGCCCTTCTTCATTTGTGGGACCTCGTGGGGCTGGTAATTGAGATAATAAGGGATAAAGGAGGGGAGAGAGAAAGTGGTGGGTGGGGCTTGTTTGCTTGGCTCAGCCAGAACAAAAGACCCAAGACAGGACAGGAGGGGTCAGTGACATCTGGTCTGAAGCGGTTGGTTTGACTGCCATCTTCCACCGACCTGTGAGATGGTGATGCTCAAGGAATTTCCGGCATAGCGTGTTCTGGTTCTGTTTCTCTCCACTGCCTTTGCCAAGTATCTGGCTGGCATTGCGTGATCGGGGACGGGGAATGAGCAGAGACTGCATGGGCATGGGGGCTATTTCCTAAGCATGTTACCTGGATTATTGTATTGATCCTGGATTATAGTATTGATCCTCTGATAGCCCTCTGAGCGAGGCCATGTGCTCTAAGGGATAGGGCCCGAGAGTCTCAGAGTCAAAGCCAAGTGCTGGCTCTCTTGTGCTGCATGGTCTTGGGGGAAAACTTGGTGTCACCTCACAGGGCAAGTGTGGAGAGCCTTGTCCTCTCTGCGTGCACAGTGATTGGAAGGACCGTGACAAGGTGAGCCAGGCACCGGTGGCAGTACCTGGGCTGGGGCATGAGTGCCAGCTGGGGGTCAAAGTGGTTGCAGACTTTGTCTGCCTTCCACTTGGGAAAGAAGCCTCAGAGAGAAGGGAAGGTCTGCCCTGGGCCACCATAGCTAATGAGTGGCAGAACAGAGATTGAAACCCAGGTCTTCTCATCTGGGACTGATCTTCTTACACCAAGACACTGGTGGCTGGGCACAGTGGCTCACACCTGCAATCCCAGTACTTTGGGAGGCCAAGGTGGGAGGATTGCTTGAGCCCAGGAGTTCGAGACCAGCCTAGACAATACAGTGAGACCTCATCTCTACCCAAAAAAAATCAGCGGGTGTGGTGGCTCATACTTGTAGTTCCAGCTACTCGAGGGGCTGACATAGGAGAATCACCTGAGCCCAGGAGTTGGAGGAGGCTGCGGTGAACTATGATCATGCTGCTGCACTCCAGCCTGGGTGACAGAGTGAGATTCAACTGAGAGAGAGAGAGAGACTGGTGACACTTCATCAGTGCTTCTCTGGCAGCAGTGGCCTTTGGGCAGATTCGAGGCTCAGGCTGGCCTCAGCTTTCGGCGCCATCCTCCATTCGTAGTGGAGTAGAAGGCACGCCAAGGCTTGTTTGCCACTGTCTTGAGTATCACCCGGGTCACAGGCAGGGAGTTGCCAAGGAATGACAGGAGGTTTCCAGGCTGTTAGATGACTAAGAGGGGAGGGTGAGGCTGAGGCGAAGGCAGAGCTGGCGGTGCGGCTGCGACCCTCTCACCCACCGAGCTTCCTGTCCAGAGGGGCAAGAAGGGTCACGGTCATTGTTTTTCTCAAAATGGAGATTGTGCCCCAAATCATCCCGTAAGTAACTCGATGACTCATTTCCCAAGCACATTTTCAAATGTTCTGAAGGCCCATGGCCCAAAGACATATACACTTAGTGCAAGAGACAGGCCATTAGAAGCAGAATGAGGCCCACCTCTGTGGTTTCTTCTAAGAACATGCTTCCCGGGGGGAAAGCCATTCAAGATTAGATAGAGGAAGGAAGAAAAACAAAGAATACCCAAGTTCATAAAACTGAGTCTTTACAACGAAGGATGGGTTCCTCAGGTTCTTTCTCTCTGGAGAATTCAGATTATCCTCAAACACATTTATTTATTTCTACCTTCCTTCAATAGCAATGAAAAAGTAGGAGGCACAGCTGGTCTCTCTGAGTGCATGCGGGCAAAACCATGTCCCAACACGAGGATCTTATAATATGACTTTTGTCTCCCCAAACGAGTGCTTCTATCTCAATACTGTGGTTCACAAGAGTGTTCTCTTATTTGTCTGATAGGTCTACAAATTTATTAGTTTCCTTGAAATTAGGACACCAATTTTGGATTTCCATATTCTACTGTCAGATAATACAAGATTGGTACAAACAGGAGGCAAATTTAGCAATAAAATGAACTGGTGTGGACTCAGAGGAGGGGAAGGGTACAGTGGTCATCCTGGGCAGACCAGTGCAGCCAGAAGTGATGAGTGCTGGGTCTTTTTAAGTGGTGTCTGACATCTGGAACCTCGGGCAAGTCTGGGTTGCTGCGTCAACACTGAGTCAGCCTCGCTGAGTCAGGGGAAGGAGTCACTCTGGGAGCTGCCTCCGCCACCAGGAAGGGGTGCTTCTTCGCTGGTGAGTTTCACTGGATTTGTCCTTCACTGTGACCATGGACAAGGCAGAGGAAGGTGAGTTTCGTTTGGCGGGCTGACTACTCGGTGTTTCCGTGACCATGTCAGAGGCAGGGCCATAGTAGCCTTGCACCGAGAGTTAGAAGACTGGGTTCTTACATTCACCTATGGTTAGCGCGACAATCTATTTTATCATTCAAACAAAGACATTCCTGAAAGTCAACGGAGGATAGCTATTATCGAACAACATGTAGAAACAGGTAGTTCCCTGTGCAAAGTGACATGTACAGGTAACCTACGTTGGTCTTGGGCAAGTCACTAAGTCACTCAACCACTTTGACTCTCAATTTCATCAATTTTTGATTTTTTTTTCATTTTAAAGATGTGGGGTACAATTCAGGATTAGGTATACAAAGGGTGATCATACAGGTAATGTTTGGGCCTCCCTTTGGTCTGCATTTTGCCTGGTTTGAGAGCAGGTACCCTTAGTGATGTTGTGTCCCCTCACCCGCCCCCACCTCCCCCACCCTGGTAGTATCCCACTACCGCCAATCCCTTTCTTAAAGTATTATGGTAATTGTTCAGGGTCCACTTAGGAGTGAGAACATGTGGTACTCTGTCCTTTGTTTCTGTGACAGAGCACTGACTATGATCGACTCTAAATCCATCCAAGTTGCTGCAGAATCCAGATGTTTGTCCTTCTTTATGGCTGTGTAATATTCCATTGTGTATATAAACCACATTTTTAAAATCCAGAACAGTTTCGATGCACAGCACAGTTGGTTCCACGTTTTTGCTATTGTGAATAGTGCTACAATAAACAAGGTGTGCAGGCATCTTTTTGGTAAAATAATTTGAGTTTCTCCGGGTATATTCCCAGTATGGGGATTGCTGGATCATATGGAAGGTCAATTTCTAGTTCTTTGAGAAATTGCCACATTCTTTTCCAAAGAGGTTGCACTAGTCTGCATTCCCACCAGCAGTGTAGAAGCATTGCTTTTTCTCTGCATCCTTGTCAGCATCTGTGGTTGTTTGTTTTATTAATGACGGCTATTCTTACTGGGGCTAGGTGATATTTCAATGTGGTTTTGATTTGCATTTCTCTGATGATGAGTGAGTCTGAGCACTTTTTCATGTGTTTGTTGGCTGCCCATATATCTTCTTTTGAGAAGTGTCTATTCATGTCTTTTGCCCACTTTTAAATGGGGCGGTTTGTTTTTTTTCTTTCATCATGTTTGAGTTTCTTGTAGATCCTGTATATTAGGCTTTTGTCAGGTATACAGTTGGCAAGTATTTTTTCCCATTCTGTGGGCTGTCTCCCTGCTCTCTCGATGGTTTCTTTGACTTTGCAGAAGCTTGTCAGTTTGATGAGGTCCCACTTGTCTATCTTGTCTTTTATGGAATGGGACACTTGGGGGTTCGATCAGGAATTGGTTGCCAGTTCCAATTTCCATAAGGGTGTCTCCTGCATTTTCTAAGGTTCTTATAGTTTGAGGTTTTATGTTTAGTTCTTTGATCCATTTAGAGTTGGTTTTTGTGTATGGTGATAGGTAGGAGTCTTGATTCAATCTTCTGCATGTGATCAGCCAGTTTTCCCAGCACCATTTACTGAATAGGGTCTCCTCTTCCCAGTGGTTGTTGCTGGAGGGTTTGTCAAAGATGAGTTGGTTGAGAAACTGAGGTTTTGCTTCTGGAATCTCCATCCTGTTCCATTGGTCTGTATGCCTGTTCTTGTGCCAATACCAGTCTATTTTGATTATTGTAGCTTTATAACAAAGCTTAAAGACTAGAAGCATGATAACTCCCTCTTTGGTTTTTTTGTTGTTGTTATTGTTTTTCTGTTTGTTTTTTTTTCTTTTTTTGGCTGAGGATTGTTTTGGCTACTTATGGTCATTTATGTTTCCATATGGATTTCTGTTTTGCCATTTCTGAGAAGAATGCTGCTGGCAATTTAATGTGTATGGCCTTTAATCTACAGATTACCTGGGGTAGAATGGACATCTTAACAATGTTGATTCTTCCTATCCATGAGCACGGAATATTTTTCCATTTGCTTGTGTCTTCTTGGATTTCTTTGAGCGGTGTTTTGTAGTTTTCATTGCAAAGTTCTTTCAATTCTTTAGTCAGGAAGATACTGAGGTATTTCATTTTTTTGGTGGCTTTTGTGAATGGGATTGTGCTTTTTATTTGGTTCTCTGCCTGCTTGTTGTTGTTGTATAAGAATGTGACTGTCTTTTGCACATTTATTTTGAACACTGAGACATTGTCAAAGTCCTTTATCAGTGCAAGCAGGTTTTTGACAGATCCTCCTGGATTTTTGAGGCATAGAATCATATTGTTAGCTGTGGGTTTACTGTAGATGGCGCTTACTATTTTGAGGTATGTTCCTTCTATGTCTAGGTGTTTGAGGGTTTTTATCAAGAAAGGATGCTGGATTTTATCAAAAGCTTTTTCTGCATCTAATGATATAATCATGTGGTTCTTGTTATTACACCTGTTGAGGTGTTTAATTACATTTATGGTCTTGTGGATGCTGAACCAGTTCTGCATTCTGGGTATGAAGCCTACCTCAAGGTGGATGATTTTTGAGGTCTGTTGTTGGATCCGATTTGCTAAAATCTTGGTGAGAATTTTTGCATTTATGTTCATCAGGGATATTGGCTGGTGGGTCTCTTTTTTTGTTGGATCTTTAACCAGTTTGGGTATCAGTGTGATGTTAGCTTCATAAAATGATTTGGGGAGAATTCCATCCTTCTCAATTGCCCGGATTACTTTCAATAGGATTGGTATAATTTCATCAGTTTTTAAAAATGAAAAAATACCCACTCTGTGTCTCTCAAAGGCTTTGAGGTGCACATGAAATAAATGTGGAAAGTGTTTTAAAAACAAGAGATTACTTTACAAATTTACAGGTTATTTCCAGATTTCCAAGAGAAGCCCAGAGGCTCAGCCCTCCTTAAGAGTGCTAAACCTTGTCAACTCGCTCCAAGAGTTCCAATTGTTTTATTACAAAGAAACTGCTACATTGTTATTTTCATAACCCTTGTATCCCTCCTTTGGCACCAATACTACAAGTGGATTTATCTTTTGGTTAAGGAAGAGTGATGTCCCCTCAAATGGTGGTGGTTATACAGTACCCCATTTTCCTTTCTTGTTCTTACTAGTGTTTTGAGACTCCTAACCATGGTCACAAGAATTAGCATCAGAAAGCCAATGAATGGCATCAAGTTCGAGGTTTTGGTGTGGGTTTTTAAACGTTTCGAGAACAACTTGCTATCCAAACTTATATACCTTTGCTTATAACTATTCTGGTGGTCTCTAAGTGGCAGTAATTGAAATATCATTGCTTTGGGGTCATATAATGTCTTCATAACCCAAAGCCTAAATATTTTCCTCCCGCCTTCCTTGGAAGGCTGTTGCTACAAGTGTTGGCTATGCTGATGCCCCCCCACGTAGCAAGGGGAGGCTCTCTGGAGATATCCATGCCTCCACTGAAGGGTCTCATTAATTAACTGCTGCCAATGCTGCTCTTGACTCAGAGATAGAAACTGGAGCTTTAAGGTCAAACAAAAAAAATATTAGGAAGCTTGTTATAATTGCACGGTGGGAGCACAGCTTGCTGGGAGCTAACTACTAATTAATGTTAATTTTAGGGTAAACGGTGGGAGAGAAGACAGGAAAAGCCAGCGGACTCCAAAGCTAAAAATATCCTTGAGTTGAGCCTCTGCCCCGATAGGTGTCCAACCTGATAATTACTCTTCGAAACAGTGATGACCTGTTCTTACATAATGAACCCTGAAGCCCAGCTAGACTGTTAGAGGTTCTCTCCTGGAATGTACCTATCGCTATGATTCACAGACTCCTGAACTAAGTCCAGAAATGCCCACACACTCAGTAACTCCATGCAGCCCATTCAGAACAAGCGTCTCCTTTCTCTGGAAGACAGAAGGGATCTTGTTCACTAGCCACTAAATCTGTTGGGAAGGTAAGTAACAGCAGCAACAAAGTTGTAGCTCCTCACCTTGTTGAGGGAGATGTGCTTTGGAAAGGGGACACAGAGAAACGGGTATCTCCATCTAATTAAGGCTGCTGAAGGGGCCCTCCCATCCTAGGACCTTCCCTCTGTCTCATTTGGGAAAGCCTAGAAAAGAAATGTTGATCAGTCCTTCAGTGTACTGGCACTGATTAGTACAAGCTGTCACCAAAATAAAGAGAAAGTAAGCGAAACCGAGAGGCAAAAAGGCAGGTCTTTAAGTCTGCGAATGTGAAATGAAATGCAATACTTTAAACTAGAGCTGGACCAAAATGAAACGGAGGGCAGGGGGGAAGGGAGACTTCTGTGCTATTCACTCTGCAAGACCTTCTGAGACTCAGAGAGACTAAAGTCAGTCATAGCTAATTGACTTAATTCATTTTCTAGGGCAGATCTTGTTGGTTGCTTACTAACAGTCATTCTCCCTTTCATTCTTATAACAAGACCCTAATTTTATTTAGGGAACCCACACTCCTCTATGCTGCCATGTTTCAGAAGACAGCCATATTCCCTGTCCCTTCTAGGCCCTACTTTAGGCAAGAGCATGTGGTTTTGCCAGTGACATGTGAAGGAATGTTTGCTGGGGCATAGAGCCACCTGGGAAAATGTTTTGCTTTTGCTTATAAGAGGAGATCCCCCGGAAGAAGAGACAGACACCTACAGCTTCTTCTCCTGATGGAGACGTTTGCATGCGGTGCTGGAGGCAGCCATCTTGCTTCCATGAAAAGAGCTAGCTTGAATACCCTCAAACTGTTGAGGAGGGCAGAGGTGAAAGGCAGAGAAACGTTGCCCACTTCGATGTCCAGAAACCCGTGAATTACCTAACCTTGGAGCTGCCCTACAGTGGGACTTCTGACAAAGTGAATAACACCCTTGTTGTCCATGGCCTTTGAATCAGGATTGTGTTACTCACAGTTGAGATAGTACTTTCCGTGGCAAGTTAGATCCACTCCTCTGTCCATACGTGGAGCTTCAAACTCTTAGGAGATTTTCTGAACCTCTCAGTAGACAACACACAAGCTTAGTAATGACAACTATAATACTAATCTACACTTGTTAAGGCTATATGCTTTCCAAAGTACTTTTACATCAATTTTCTCCAATCAGCTCTGCGAAGAAGGTAATAGGAATATTATTATTCCAATTCTCAAGATCAGAAAACTAACACAAAGGGGCAAAGTGAGTTATCTGGCATGTCTACCAACATGTTGATGGCAGAGGAAGGATAAAACCTAAGTCTGACGAAGAGAAATGTTTTGGCAGTGAAAAAGAGCAGCTACAGGAAAAGATGAGAAAGCACGGACTTTGAAGAGGCATCACGACTGGGTTTAAATTCCCACTCTACCCCTTGTTGACACTGGGGGCTCAGACAAATTACTTCAATCTCTCTAATATTTAGCTTCCTCACCTGTAAAATGATAATAATAAACTCCTATCACCAGGACATTTCAAGAAATAAATGAACAAATGTATTTCTAGTTCTGAATCCAGGATTTGGCGCATGACACACTTCTTTCTCCTGAGCGCTGTTTACTCCTCATGGAAGACATTGTGGTGAGTATGTCTTTGCAGCTTCTGAAAGCTGAAATGAGCAGCCACGTGTTCCAACCAAGACAAAGGATTAGAGAGAGCTAACTATTTCTAGGTATCCTTCAAAATGCAAGAAAGCAAGCAAAAAACAAAACGGAGGATTAACATTGAAAGTGTTTCTGGCCCGTTGGTGAAGGGGAGTGAAATAAAACAGGATGCTGAGTAATGGAGACAGGACTGGGTAATTTATGTGGGAATGAGAAGAAGGCCATAAAAACAGTCCAGGGAGGAGTTGGCCATGTACAAGTATGGAAGAAAAAGAGCTGGGGACCATAGTGGTACGCAGGCTAGACGTAAGTCAGTTGTGCTTTGCTCTTATTAAGAAAAAGGCAACCACGGCCTTGGAATTCATAAACATGCACCCAGCATGCAGGAACGCAGGCGGACCCTTCTACCCTGTCCAGCCTCCATCAGGTTTCTCTTGGAGTGCCTGGTTCTTTCTGACCCACCTCTTAAGTGAGATGGCAAGTTGGAGAAGGGGTTTGAAGAAAATCCAGAGGAGGGAAAATGACTGTAGCGATTCATCTTGCAGAACTGAGGGTGGCAGGGACCCACTAATTTGGTGCATAAAGGGATTATACCAGGGAAGTCAGAAACTGCTTTCACCCTCTGCATCATCCATCCCCAAAGAGGCATCTGTACACACAGATATTCAGCTACCTGTTTGCCAGTGATGTTGGTGATATTAGTTTCAAATGCCTTCTGGAAGTGTAGGTTGAACATTGCAAAGGACTTTGCTACACTAAGTATTTGAGAACCTGGAATATAAATAATAAAATATTTTAGAACCTTTTTAGAGGAGACTGTAGAAAGACTGTAAAGTTTATTTTAGGCTTGTCTTTTGTTTTGTTTTGTTTTGTTTTTCTGAGTTGGGTTCTCACTCTGTTGTCTAGGCTGGAGTGCAGTGGCATGATCATGGCTTACTGCAGCCTTGACCTAAGAGCTCGACCTAAGGGCTCAGGAGATCCTCCCAAGTAACTGGGACTACAGACATGCACCAACATGCCTGATCAATTTTTTTTTTTTGTAGAGAGAAGGTCTTGCTATGTTGCCTCGGCTGATCTCATACTCCTGGGTTCACACAATTCTCCTGCCTCAGCCTCCCAAAGTGCTGGGATTAAAGGCATGAGTCATTGTGCCTGGACCATGCTCGTGTTTTTAAGTGCTCAAAGAAATTAGACCAGTTACAAGGAAACCAATATTAGAAAGTGTATGGGAAGGTAATTGGGCTCTGGGTTTGTGTTCCTGTCTTCCACTTGCTAGATTTATAGATGTGGGCAAGCTGATTAGCATCTCTGAGCCTCTGTCTTCTCATTGGGAGGGATAACAATAGCACAATAAGTTCCCTACATGCTGATGAGTTCTGTTCTGAGAGTGCGTTCTTAAGTCCAGTTTGTTCTTAAGTCCAACAGAGTCAGTCTAGGTACCCAACTAACACCATCTGCTATACTGTGCTGTGCTGTAAGAGGTTATAATACTTTTCAGACAAACAATACATAACACACAAACACGAAAAAGTAAACATTTTTAATCCTACAGGATAGTCCTTTGCAAAGTACAGTGGTACAGTACAGTAAAACAGCTGGTCTACAGGGACCGGCATCGAGTGAACGGACTTGGTACTTCTTAGCAGCAAAAGCTATGTCACTGCTGCTTTTATGCTTACTTCTGGACATCCTGGGCTTGAAATAAAGATACTGTACTACTGTATTTTATGCAGTACTGTAAAGTACACAAAAGCACAACCACTTGTGGAGGACGCACGCGTGTGACAGTGTACGTCAGATGCATGAACGAACTTACCTGATTGCACATGAAAATGCACGTTTTCACCTTTGAAAGCTTGCAACTTGAAGGTTCATACGTAAGGGACTTACTATACTCACCTCATGGGGTTGTGAGGGCTGAATGTAATACAGGCTGAGTATCCGTTATCTGAGATTGTTGGGAACAAAATGTGCTTCAGATTTTGGATTATTTTGGATTTTGAGATATTTGCATCGTACTTACTGGTGGAGCATCCCAAGCCCCCAAATCCAAAATGTTAACTGCCCAAATGAGCAATTCCTTTGAGTGTCATGTCGGTGCTCAGGAAGTTTCAGATTTTGGAGCACTCCCGATTCTGTAATGCCTGTGAGTGCTGACACAGTGCTAAGAGCATGGGAATAAGTAGCAGATATTGGCTATTATTGTGGAGTAGGTAGAGAGTATCAGCGTGTTCCTTTTAGGAGCTGCCTCAAAAATCCTCATTCTTGTTTAGTCTAACTGTGCTCACCCGCAGAAGTTCCACTATCCCCAGCTCTAGTAGCAGAGTGAGCCCACTGCTCTGCCCTACCCAGACTCCCCTCCCACATTGACTTCTACTCCCTTTCTCCTTCAGCCCATGTGAGGAGACAGAAGGGTGGCTGCAGTGGTCCTCTGTGCCCAATTCTGCCCTGTCCACAAGGTGGATGTCCTACCCTAGGTGGGCTGCTCAAAATCTGTTTCACCTCCCTCTTACTCTTACTTGAGAAATCTCAACGAAGAGACTCAAGAGAACAGGTCTCAGTTGATGGTGGTGTGGGAGGTCATATAGACGTGGAGGCTGAGCCTCCATTTATGACTGGCCATGCACCCAAACTGGCCTTCAGAGAGGGGACAGCCAAACAGAGCTAAGACGAGAGCTCACTGCCTGGCAAGTTCTCTGTTCTTCCAAAGCTTGGCTGCAAATCTTGCACATTTTCTAAAAGCCCCCAGGTGATTTGAACCAATCTAAGATGCTTAGTTCCTTGAAACCAAATGACCCTTGCCCTGGACACTGGCTTCTGGTCTCCTCTGTCAGGCCTGAGAAACCACTCAGTAAATGTCGATGGCAATGACAATGACAATGATGATGACAAGTAGGAGGGCAGGGGAGCTACATGAAAAGTCTGTTTTAGAGTCTAAGTTCTTCTTAGGTTCTACCGTGTTCTTGTGAAGCCATTGCAGATGCTATGAGTTTTTTCTTTTGTTTAGTCTTTCCTTGTGTTTTAATGCTGCTGTGCCCTGATTGTCAGCAAGACAAGAAAGACACTTGGTTTTGGTGAGCGCCTTGTTTTCTTGGATAATATGTCGAGCTTCAGTCCCCGTTTCTAGTCATCTCTTTTCTCAGTCCATCACTCACCTTTCTGCCCTTTTCTTCTTCTTCAACTCAGACCCTTGGCTACCAGACACCCATCAGTCACCTAAAGGCTAGGGTCTTCATGCTAATGATTTTTGAGTTAACAGAGCTTAAAAATGTTTTAAAAAAAAACATAGAAGATAGCTCAATTGTGCTGATTAGTAAAACTGTTAACTCAAAAATTATCAGCCAGAAGTCCCCAGGATTTAGCTAAATGATGCATGGAACAAACCTGAATCTAAAACAAAGATACAGAAATTATAGATACAGCTTTATATCAATAAATGCAGCCTTCCTAATAAAAAAGAAGGGATTGCATCTCTTTTGGAGGGTGAGTTTTCAAGTCAGAAGAGGCAGAGATGGAAAGCCTCTTATCCTAAGGTAGATGGCACCTGCTACCTGCAGCTTTAAGGGTCTAGTGCTAAACCCAGAGAGCTGGAGCCTCTGGTTTTCACCAGACGTGACTGAGTTTCGTTATTGGAAACTGGCAGTTGCTCTGAAAACTTAGATCGCCCTTCAAATATCAGTAATGCCATCCCAACACTCTTGTGCCCACAGAGAGCTGGCTGACTTGCTGACTGGGTATGCCTTTAAGTTTTAAATTTGGCACGACTGCCTTTTGAAATGAAAGTCACCTGTCACGGTTTACCATATGTCTGATGAAATACTGTAAAAGTGAAATGTGGATTTTTGTTTCCCGCCCTTGAGCATGTGCATATGCTATCACATCACAGAGCTATTTATTTCTCCTCATTTTACATGCGCCCAGTACCAACCATCCAGATGCACATCACATTCACAAGTCAAAATGGAAAAGCATTCCTCAGAAGGAAGTGGACCAAAGATTAATAGATGATCAGGAGGGGAGCTGGAGATGCCATTTGAGCCTTGCTCGGGCTCTGTCATGTCCGGTGTCATCAGATAAGCCACCGTCCTGCTCAGGGACTCATTTTCCTGACCCTCCCTGGAGAAGAATAATTTGACCTTGTTTGTATTATCTTGACACAGGATGATGACCAAAGGATTGAGAGAAGTAAATGCATCATAGGAAACCAGGGTTCAGAAAGATTGTCTTAACTTTAGTGTTTGATTTCATGCATTTTTTTGAGCCCAGTCATTGTTAGTTACTTTCAAGAGTAGTGCCAAAAAAATCGTTCTACACCGCTCCCCTCCTAAGTCTGAGCCTGCCATCTGAGATGAAGGCAGATTGCAGGAAGGCCAGGAAGCGCTCCTTCATGGCCAGAGTCCAGCAAGAGCCTTCCCCACTGTCTGGAGGTGGGTGCAGTCAGGATGCTGGGACCACATAGCTTTGCTGTCCGATCTCAAGGGGTACTGGGAGCACTAGCATCTGCCTTGGAGCAAGAGAGGCCGTAACTGGCTGCCGGCTGTCCTCTCTCCTCACTGAGGCTTGACATTCCAGCTTCCTGTGTGGCCTGGCAGCCTCTCTACAGAGGCCAGACTCTCGGTGTCCCTTGAGGTCATGCTGCTCTGTGTAACAAAAAAAGCAGGCACTCCATGCGGACCATGTCACACAGTCCAACCTGACCCCGGTGCCACCCTGATTTGTCAAGCAACCTCCTTCACTGAGAAGGGAAAAGACGATTTGCAGCATATGCTGTGGCTGGCTCAGGTCCATCCCTTTGCTGGCTCTTACACAACACAGGTGAGGCCCTCTCCAGCGCTGACGGAGCCTTCAAGCCTCTGAGCCACCTTGATCAACAGGATAATCAGCTCGGCTTGTTCTTTCAACCAACCAACTTCCCTTCTGCTGCTACAAGGATTCTATGGGAATCCTAAGATTCTAGATGAGGAGGGGACCCCCAAAGATTAGGGGATCTACACGCCCACTTCAGAGAGAAGTGGGCAGGCTGATGACTTGACTGCAGACAGTCTGCAAAACAGGCCTTTCTCCTGCCTCTGTCCAACCAGGATTTGAGGTAGCAGTAACCCAAGATTCTCGAGTCCCTGCTTAGGGACCTGCTCTTATGACCTACCATTCCCCAGAGCAGAATGCATTATTTCCCGAAGGTTGTGCTGATCTGTCTCTATCCTGCCCTTTCTTTTCCTGAGCCACCCCTTCCTCTGGGAATGCGAGGGTCTTTGTGTTTGTGTACTTGGGCTGCCATGACTAAGTACCACAGACTGGGTGACTTAAACTATGGGGTTTTATTTTCCCACAGCTCTGGAGGCTGTAAGTTCAAGCTCAAGTTTCAGTAGATGGGTTCTCCTGAGGCTTCTCTCCTTGGCTTACAGACGGCCACCTTCTCACTGCGTCTTCTGCATGTGTCTTGGCCTTAATTTCCTCTTCTAGTAGAGACATCAATCAGATTGGGTTGCAGCCTGCCCTCGAGGTCCCATTTCAACTTAATCTCTTTAACAATCCTATCTCCAAATACAAGACTCGGGGTGAGGACTTTAACATATGAATTTGCATGGGGGATACACAATTCAGCTCATAATAGCTTGCTTCTATTTCAACTGTCTGCAGTCCACTTCTACTGCCCCCAAAGACACTGGGCCTCCAGACTCTTAGGAAATGACTGACTCTGCTAGAAACCAGCTCCCAGCCCACCACCTCTCTGGCAGGATCTCTCCGCCTCGGCTCCTTTTCTCTGTTCCTCTTCCGGGGAGATCCCAACAGGAAGAGGGGCTCAGTTCGCTAGTCTCCAGCAACCCTGTATCCCCAACTCACCACAGCTGTTCCCCTTCTCTTGTGTGGAACCCACGTGCATGAGCATTAGCCGTATTCTTCACATTGGTGGGCCGCAGACCCCAGCCACTAACCTATGTCTCCTATCAGCGGCAACTGTCAGGTGACTGCTCCTATCACCTAATCAAAGTGATAGCTGCCATATGTTGAGCGCCTGGCATAGGCCAGGTTGGCTCCATGCTAAGAACTTAATGTGAATATTTTCCAGAATATTTATCTCATGATGATCCAGTGAGGTCTTGATTATTACTCTCTTGTTCCAGGTGAGAAAGTGAAGAGTCTAGAAAGGCTAAGAGACATAGACAGGAAATAGAAGTATCCAAACTTGAACCCAAGACTTGACTTCACGGCTTCACTTCTAGCCTGACACCGTGCCGCCTCCCTGGGTAACGCGATCCAGCTCCTCTCTTAAAATCCTGCGTCGCTTTACGGCGTGTTCTCTCACCTGCTGGAAGAGTTCTCAGGCTTTGGCCTCAGCATGACTCTTTCAGAATTATCTCTTGAAGGCAGAGTTCAGACAGCAGAGTGTAAAGGAATGGGGTGGACTTTGGATCAGGGTTGGGTTCAAAGGCTGGCCATACCGTTTGCCAGCCATGTGACCCTGGGTAAGTTACTCCACTTGATCCATTTCCTTCTCTGGAAAAAGGGAGATAGCCTCTGTTTCACAGGTGGAAATTAGATAAGGCATGCCAACCTCTTGAACATTGTCTAGCATGCAGTAGGCACTCTGAGAGAAGCATGACAACCAGGTGCATCTAAAAGCCTCTGTTGGATCTTAAGTTAAAAAGAAAGAACCCATGAACACACATCCTGGGACCATTTGAGGCATCTGAATGTGAATTTTCTATTGAGTAAGAGTATGGCATTTGTGTTAAATTTCCCAAGTGTGGCCATGGCATTGTGGCTATGAAGAAGAATGACCTTGTTCCTAGGAAACACATGCTGACGTGTTTAAGGGTGAATGTCTGACACAACCTCTCCAATGGCTCATCAAATGCACTAATATGGATACACGGGCACACATGCACCACGGTAGGGGGTGGGAGGTGGATGTGCTGAGATAGGTACCCGGTGTAAGAGGATTAAAACTTTTCTGTAGGCTTCAAATTCTGAAAAATGAAAACTCACGGAGAAAGAGGGCTTTGGTCACCCTGTGGGTCGTGAGACTGTGGAACAGCACAGGGGAAGGCGATAGGCATTTGGATTTTTTTCCTGGGTCTTGCCATTGCAGGACTGCCTCAGTCCATGTCATAGGGTCTGTCTTCCTTAGTAGATTTCCCCAGAGGACCCCACACCTGCCACCACCTGAACTGTATCAAGAGCCCCTCCGCCCCTGTCCCAGCTGTGTCAACATTGTAGAGATTTTCCCAAGCCCACATTTAAGTTTCTCAGATATGGCAAATAAAAACACAGAATGCCCAGCAAATCAGAACTTCAGATAAACAGACAATAATTTTTTCAATGTGTCTCAAATACTGCACAAGACATCACTTGCACTAAGAAATTCTTTCTTTTTTTTAATTAATTTTTTAACCCCCTCCCTACACCAGAAATTCTTAAGCTGAAGCTAAAATCTAACTGGATGTTCTGTATTTAATCTGGCAGCCCTGCTCCCCACAACCAGAGGTCACAGTCAACCATGAGGACCGAGTCTTGGGAATGTAGTGATCTTTACTCCAACAGCAAGGTTTGCAAACTGTTGCAGAGACCCTGGGTCCTCTGCCCTATGACTTCCAGCAGCACACACGAGAGGCAGTTAGTTGAGCAGAGACAAACTGACGGGCTGTAGGAAACAAAAAAACTGTCCCAAAGTCTGGCCGGGCTGCCTGGGCCAACACTCACCAAAGTGGTTGATGTTTCAGGCCACTAAATTTGGGATTTGGGCTGGGAGTGGTGGCTCATGCCTGTAATCCCAGCACTTTGAGAGGTCAAGGCAGGCTGATTGCTTGAGCCTAAGACTTCAAGACCAGCCTGAGCAGCATAGCAAGACTTTGTGTCTACAAAAATAAAAAAAATTAGCCAGGCATAGTGGTGGGTGCCTGTAGTCCCAGCTACTCAAGAGGCTGAAACAGAAAGATCGCCTGAGCCCAGGAGGTTGAGGATGCAGTGAGCCATAATTGTCCCATTGCATTCCAGTCTGGGCAACTCTGACTCAAAAAAGTAATTAAAATACCCAGTCACATAATTGATCTTTTTCAGTACCTAGGCCACAACCAAAGCTTTATCCTCCCTTAAAATAAAAGAAAATGTAAAAAATAAAAAATAATTAAAATAAAATAAAATAAATTTGATGAGGACAGTCAGTGTTTGCTTTTGTCTTCCCCTTGACTTGTACTTACATCTCTGACCAATCATCCTATTGACACATTTGAAATTTTTTTTTTAATTTTACAAAAATAAGATAATGATGAAAATAGAAATCCAAGCTCCAGACGTAAGGTGCCCACAATCCCATCCTGTAAGAAAAATGCTGTTATTTGCCCCGACTCAACCCTTTAGATCTCTGAGTGTTTTCTCCCTGCGTACCATGTGATGGGAAGAGACCACAGACCCTCTCTCAATGCCCTCTAACAAAGCTGTCTTTTCCAGAGTTTAGTCCAGACTCACAAGCTTTTATTTATTTATTTTTAATTCTCTACAGTTGCAGTCAAACCTTGGTCTTCTGAGACATGTGTTTTCTTCTCTTTAAGGTTGACTTTGAATATCATTGATGTTGATCCATGTGTGCTAACTTAGTTTAAGTCCAGAGGACATTATTATCTAACATCTCAGTTCTTTTTGTTATTGGTGGGGAGTACCACCTCTGTCATCCTATATTATATTCCACCTGTCCTAGTTTGCCTTACTTCTTTTTCTTTCTTTTGCCACTTTTACCCCAAGATGTCAATCACATCGTCTCAAATATGAGGGTTTAGTGAATTCCCCAAAACCTACATAATTTGAACTTAGCTTAATAAGATGCTTATATATCCTAAGGGGCTAGAAGACTCTAGAGGGAGTTCACTGTGCATGATTCTGGTTCTAGAATCTTCTCCCCCCTGTTTACTTAGTTGACAAATGAAAATTGTACCTATCTATGGTGTACAATATGACACTTTGAAATGTGCTTGCCTAGTGGAACAGCTTAGTTGAGTTCATTGACACATGTATTTTGTTTTGACCATTTGAGAGTCTTTTATTTTTATTTTTTTAACTGAGAGTACCTTTAGATTTTTCCAGGATGAAATTCAAGACTTGGGGATGGAGTTAGAGTAGGCTGGGTGAGGCAGGGTCACCTGTGTGCAGGGTTGGGTCTGTCCTTCCATAAGGGCTTGGTGTTTTGTTTATGGTGGGGTTTTGCATTCATTTTAATTTTGTAAAAAAAAATGCTTAATGAAAGCATTTATCTTGACTGCTGAGTTTTAGGGAACCCTCTTAAATTTGGGCCCTTGGCCAGCAGTCCCCAACCTATTTGGCATCAGAGACCAGTTTTGTGGAAGACAATTTTTCCATGGATTGGGAGGTAGGGGTGGTTTTGGGATGATTCAAGTGTATGACATTTATTGTGTATGTTATTTCTGTTATTGTTACATTGCAATATATGAAATAATTAAAAACTCACCATTAAAAGAGGGGTGCATGGAACAGAAGTGGTAAATAAAATAATGGGCCGCTGTCACTGATCTGACAGAAGACACAGCTCATCCACCGCTCACCTCCTGCTGTGAGGCCCAATTCCTAATGGACCACAGACTGGCGGTCCATGGCTGGAGAGTTGGGAACTCCTGCCCTGGACCAGAACCTTCCGGGCCCCTCCTTGACAGGATCACCCAGCAGTCTCTCAAGGGTTCCTTCTTGTTCCAGCTCTTGCTTGGGGACAGAGGGCACTGGTCCTTCCCTGCTCTCACTCACTGCATCGTCACCTTCTCTTTCACCCACGTGAGGACTCCATCTGGAAAAACACTGGAACACCAAGTTGATGTCTGCACCTGCGGCTGGAAATAAAGGACTGGGGCCACCAACTGGATCAACTGGGGCACAAGGTGACTCTCCACTGACAGATGTAGAGACGTGAAGTGGCTTTTATTTCTTCTATGAATTAACAGAGCAATTATTACAACATTCCTATTTATACCAGGTGTCCAGAAATGGCACTCTCCTCCAACTTGACCTGGTAAAATATAAAAATGACTTTTTAAAAGCACATATGACTTGCCCCCCTCGTTCTTTTCCATCTGAATGTTAAGGGTGATGGATGGGAGGATGCCAGACTTTGGAAGGGGAGGTTATCTTCTTCCCCATTTATTTCTCAGAGATAAAAGCTAATTTTTTTAAAACATGACAAAATATTCTTTCATCAAAATAGTTGTATCAAAGCAGCAATGTCAAGATGTCATGCCTCAACTTTGCAGATTCTGGGCTCTCAAGCTGTACTTGTTATTGCGGTGGTTAATTTAACCTGAAATTTACAATGTAATAAAGCATTGAAAGAAAAGCTGATTAAATGGCAGATTTCTCTGACATTATGAATATCTGCATACATATGCGCTCCCTCCTTCCTTCCCTCCTCCCTTCCTCCTTCTCTCCCTCCCTCTTTCCTTCCTTCCTCCCTGTTGGGTTAAACTCCCAGTGGGGCCTCTACAATGTCAGGTCAGACCCTCTGGGACCCTCTGGGAATCTGGTCTGTGATCTGGTGCCATGCAAAAGATGCCAAGAATTACATAGAAGTTACACTGAAAAATATAGTTTATTCAGAGAAAAGAAAGAAAAGATTCACCTCCCCGAGATAGGGGAGGGGGGCCAAAGCTAGGAAACACGGTGGTGGCCCGTAGCTCAAAGAGCACAAGGCCTGGCCAGAGCTGAACAAAACAAGGGCGGCTGCTGTTTGAAGTGGAATGCCTTTGTAACCTTCCCTTTGATGGAGACAGGCTGTTGAGGTGAATGGGTGGTGGTCTGCTACACATCCTCACAAAGGGCAGGTCAGCGCAGGTACTGATGTCACTGTGACCGCCATGGGTGGGTTTGTCACATGATGGCTGCCATGTTGATGGGATCTGTGTCATGAAGGTCATGAAGTTCTGATTACCTTAACGTGTTTACAAAACAATCCGGGGAGGGGGTTGTGAAACCACCACTGATAGCCACCTCTGAGAAACCAGTTCTGTTCTTAGCTAGTGATTTGAGGGCAAGTTAAAGGGAACTGCTAAGAAACCCTGACAGTTCTAAGCAATGTTAAAATGGCTGCTCTCTGGCTCTGTTGACTCATCTTATGTCTTTTCGCTCCCTTCCTTCCTTTTGTTCCCTCTTTCCTTTTTTCACTTCTTCCTTCTCTCCTTATTCCTTCCTTTCCTTCCTCCCTCCCTTCTTGCCTCTTTCCCCACCTCTCTCCCTCCTTCCCTCCCTCTCTGTCTTTCCCTCTTTAAATACAAAAAGTAGTTTGGGTTTGGCCCAGTCACCATTTACAGTAATGCATTATGTACATCCTAACGAATCAGAAACCATTTTGTATACATTTTAAATAGTGATACATTTGGCTTAATAATGATAGTCTAGCTTTTGCTTGACCTAATTAGGCATAGAGAATATCTTTTCCCAGAAGTCTCTGGGCATTGTCCAGCACATCTTCTGCTGCACAGAGAGAAAACGCGTTGAGATAGACTGCCATATGGTACCAGACACATCAGAACATCAAAGCTCCTCTTTCCGAAACATGTTTTGACTGAAGCTTAATTCACTCTCTAAAGGAATTTAAAATAGATTCTTTACCTATAACACATATTTGACAACACTTTGAATTTTAATGTGAACCTGTGCCATGTAGACACAACTAAATCTGGCTGCATATTAATGTCACTGATAGCACATTTTATTTATAGATTTTACCTTCTCCCCAGTTCTCAGCTAGAAGCCCATATGCAGTAATTAAGCCATTATGGAAACACAATAAGATAGAACATAATAGAACCATCCCACTGTCAAGGCACACAGAGCTGGGGGATCAGGGTAACACAAAGGAACAAAATGCATCCAATTTAGTCCTACTGCTGGAATGTCACACACCAGTACCCTCCGAAGGACAGGCAGGAGGAAGAGAGTTATTTCCACAGACAACTGGGGATTGAGTCTTCATACTCAGAAAGCAGCAAACCAACCAGACAACTGATCTATTGATCAACCTATATCAGTCAGTCAGTGAGAAGCAATAAATATGAGACATAGTCTTTGTACTAAAGAGATTTACAATCACTGGGAAATAAGGCCTAAAACAAAAATACAGTACAACAGTGGTGCAGGACATACCATAAGAAGAATGGGATTAAACAAAGGATGTGTATCAAAGCAAAAGAAGGCTGGTTTCCTATGCTCCAGAAACCCCAGGGAAGTCTTTACTTACAGAGGCAGAACTTGAATTGGGTATAAAAGAAAGTGGGAAATTTAGATAGGAGGCAGAGAGAAAAAAACAGTAAGAGAAAAAATTTAAAGATTGGGAAGCCAGACTGTTGAGAAAATACTTGCAAATATTTGGTGTAGCAATTCCCCAAATAAAATAGGCAACTGAATTATGGATATATCATTTTCTTTTAAAAATGGAACAATGCAGCCGGGCTCGGTGGCTCAGCCTGTAATCCTGCGCTTTTGGGAGGCTGAGGTGAGTGGATTGCCTGAGCCCGCGGGTTCGAGACCTGCCTGGGCAGCGAGACCTCATCACTACAATAAATAAAAAAAAAAATCAGCCGGGCGTGGTAGCGCATGCCTGTAATTCCGGCTACTTGGAAGGCTGAGGCGGAAGGATTGCTGGAGCCCAGCAGGTCGAGGCTGCAGTGGCCGGGAGCGGCCACTGCACTCCAGTCTGGGCGACAGAGTGAGACTCCAACTCAAAAAAAAAAAAAAAGAAAATGGAACAATGCTCTGATAATATGCAGTTTAAAAATACAGATATAAAATTGTACTGTAGGCATAATATGACCCAATCTATAAAAGAAATTTATATGCAGCAGAGGAAAAAGACTAGTAGGAAATACATAAAATGTTACCGTATTTTTCAAATGGGTAATAGGAATGAATATGAGTAATTTTATTTTTTCTTAGAAATTTTCAATGCTTTCCAAATTTTAATCTAAACAATAAAATCTCTGCAATGAAGCAAAAACAAAAGAAGACCAGAAAAAACCCTAGAAATGCAATTTTGAATGGCATCCGATACAAATTTTACATTCTATCACTCATCCGTCCATAGACTGCTGGGCAGAGTACGTTAAAAGAACTGTTTTAAACTATCTGCTATAGACTGAACTGCATCCCCCCAAAATTCATTTGTTTGAGGCTATGTTTGGAGATGCATCCTGTAAAGAAGTAATAAGATTAAATGAGGTCATAGGGCAGGGTTTTAGTCCAATGGGACTGGTGTCCTTATAAGAAGAGGGAGAGACACCAGGATTATGCTCTCAGAGAAAAGGCCATGTGAGGACACTGCAAGAAGGTGGCCGTCTGCAATTTCAGAAGAGGGGCCTCAGAAGAAAGCAAACCTGCCAATATCTTGATAGTGAACTTCCAGCTGCCAGAGCTGTGAAAAATAAATCTCCATTGTTTAAGCCACCCACTCTATGGTATTTTGTGATCACAGCCCTGGAAAACGAGCACACTATCTCTACAGAACTAACATTGTATGAAAAATGTAATCAGCCCACCTATTTTTTAACTATAAAATTAACATAAAACAACTTGTGCTGTTCATCCACCAGAATGAAACTTCCATACCAGGTATGTCTCCTACTCTTAGAAATTTCTTTTGCTGAGTACCACCAGAAAATTGACCAGAGGCCAACATTTGAAGATGCTAGACTGTATGAGGAGACAGCGAGGGCAGCCTCTGTGATACCAATGGAAGAGAAAATCACTGCTGATCACTTGAAGAGGCAATCTAGGAAGAAAATTCCATGTGCTTCTCTTCGGGTATATGTGGTTCTTCCCTGATCTTTCCTCAGGATTGAAAGAACTATTCCCCTTGTTTTCAGGTCAACCAGCTCTCTCTGGGCACTGCCCTCTTTGAGGACAGTCTCCTTACCCAAGGGCCACGCCCTCTCTAAGGGCAGCCTCCATCCCATGATGTGTCAATGGAGGCCAATGAAGATCTGACCTCCCTGCCCCAGCTGAGTCTGTCTCTGTGAGGCCAGCCTCAAGTTTGACCTCCTGTGCAATGTGCAACAAGGTGACACTTTTGCTGAATCCACAACCCAGGTTTACCTCTGGCCACTCCTACTTCCTTCCCTCCCCCAGTAGATGTTAGTCCCAAGACCACACAGGAAGACACTCCTGTTTGCTACTCTCTGTTTCCGAGTTTCTAGGGAACCAACCTGCAACATCTCTTGATTTCTCTGCACCAAGAATTCCTGCCCCCAGACCAGATTGCTTATCTCTGCAATTTTCTGTTCATCAAGGATTACAGCTGACCTTTTGTTAAGCACCCATTTCGAGCCTTCTGGTTGAGAAGGAAAGTTTCTTCTATCTTGGATTTGATCTCCCACTGAAACTGTTCTCCAGTGTGGAGGATACATCATGCATGCTTGCCCAGTTCTGTCTGGGAAAACGCCAGGTAGCTTTGTCCTCACTCAGCCCTAATTAGCCTGGACACGTCTCTCTGAAAATGTCTGATCTGGAAAGTGTTTTAGAAATTCTCTAGCTCTAGAATGATGGGGTAGATTCACTCATATTGACCTGGGTCAGGTAGTGGTAGCTACTGAGGCAGGGCTGTCTTGAGAAGGGTCAGTGGGAAGGAGCCACAAGGTTCCGAATGGAAGTCGGGCGCGGGGGTGGGGTGGGGACTGGCGCGGTCACCTCAAGAACATCCTTGGAAGTCCCATTTTCTTCTGGCACTAGAGATGAAACTGGCTCAGACTGAAACACGCCCAGGGTTGTCGACCTGACTACAGGAGTCTGAACCATAGTCAAGATGTCCCAATCAGCAGCGCAGATGCCTGCAACCCACAGATGCCGTCTTTAGCTCTCCAGTGGAACCCCTACTGCAGCCTCTGGCCTCCTTGAGCCCATGAGTCTCCAGTCAGATCCTGGCCCCCTCCTCCTTCCTGACTGCCCTCTTGCCATCTAGGAGCATGATTCCCTGGGCCAAGTTCCTACAAATGGTTTCTGTTTTCTCTGCACTTCTCTTATAATTAAGTCTGACATGATTCTAGCACTTAGAAATGGAAACATTTGGTAACAGATTAATTTTCTGTCTCTGGCTTGCCTGCCTTCTCATGCATCCATTCATTCATTAAGAAATGTTTAAAGTCCTTGCCATTGGGGAATAATAAGATTCTTACCTAAAGAGTCTACCAATCTCTTAGAGTGGTGACTTAAATGTGTAGTAAGGCCCAATCTGCCTTGGAGTGACCATCTTCTCTCTCTTTTTCTGCTCATAACCTCTGAGTCTTCACTGGGGGCTTCCTCTTCCTTCCCCTTCCACATGGTTCTGTTGGAGTTATCTGTCACGCCAGCACTGCCCTGTCTCCACGGGTGGATATGTGACCAAACCTGGATGTGGCGTCCACACAATACCACCTTGCAAGATGGGGGTGCTCTATCCCTCGAGCCTGTTTTTCATATCCATTGCCAATTACACACGAGTATGTCATTTACACATACAGTGCCATTATACGGCCAAAGGAACTTTGCAGATAGAATTAGGGTTATGGGCTTTCAGATGGGGAGATTCTCCTGGATTGCCTAGGTGGGCCCGAACTAATCAGGCTGAAGAAGGAGGCAGAAGGGCCAGAGATATGCAGTGACAGAAAAAGAAACAAGAAATTGGAGGATAAGAAAGACTTCCCCGCGGTTGCTGGCTTTGAAAAGGGAGAGGACCATAAAACAAGGAATATGGGCCCCTCTCAAACATGTCCATGGATGAAAACCAGTAAGGAAACTATTAGGTTTTCAGTCCTATAAGCACAAGGAACTGAATTCTGCTAACACAGTGAATGCAAGGAAACGGGCTCTCCTCAGAGCCTGCAGAAAGGAACTCAACCTTCTGACAACTGGTGAAACCTTTATAGAAGCCAAACCAAAAGAACTGTAAGTTAATAAATATGTCTGGCTGTAAGCCACTAATCCTGTGACAATTTGTCACAGAAGTAATAGAAAATAATGATAATAATAATAAAAACCAGTCAAATCTCCTGGCCACAGTGATTGGCCCAGGGATGGCATGTGATTCAAGTTGAACTTATGAGAGTCCTTCCTCCAGATGCTGGGAAAGAGAGGTCTTTTCTCTAGATGAGAGCCATACACACGTGTTGCTCTGAAGCCAAGTGAAGAAGCTGACAGGGACGGGCCAACACACAGGCAAGATCTGTGATGGGAGTCGTTCAGGCCCTGACATGGTCCCTCTTCAATGCACTTCAGGCCAGCTCCACTCCTGTCCGTCCCAGTCGCATCAGCTGATCAACTCCTTTTCTTCAAGTTAAAGTCAGTCAGCTTTCTGTGGCCTGACTAATCCATCCCCTCAGAATACCAATCCCTGGACTTCCACACTTAAAATTCCTCCTTGGATTCACACATCTTCTCCAGAAGGAACGCGACTTGTTCCCTGGGAAACTCGGCACATTGGCAAAAATTATTTTATCAGGTAATCTGGTGGCCATCGAGTGATGACAGGGCCCAAAGGAAACGTTATGCCTGGTAGGGCAATCCTATAAAGACAGGGATGGGAAAAGTCCTGGATCATGGGGAAAAGAGACCAGGGAACATGGGAGAAGCATCCGATGTTGGGTGAATGAGTGAGTACAGGTGGAAAGAGACCATGCCATTGGGAGAGGTGCGGGGGTTAAAAAGAAGTGGCAGGTGGCATCTCCTCCATGCTGCTCACTTCCTCTCCACTCACACAATGGCTTCAGTCATCCTTGACTCTCGCGACAGCTTTAATCACAGGCTGCAGTCACAGTTCCCGTAGCAGGTGGGTGAGCAGTAGACCCACCCTAGGGGAGGGAGGACCCCGTTCCAGGATGTGCCCGTAGGGCAGCCGTGTAGTCCCGGGGAGTGGGCGTGGACCCGCAGCTCACGGCTTTCTGTAAGGTCACAAGGTAGGGCCACAGAAAAACAACAGAAACCATCTCCTCGTGCGGTTTGCTCATGGGGGACTCTTTGCCATGCGCTCATACCTAGTTGCTGGCGGTTTCCTTTGAAACAATAGAGGAAATGGCCCTCTGGGCACTGACCGAAACTTGAGCTGGGAGAAGAACAGCTTCTGAACTTGCACTCAAAGGGCTGCCTTACCTTGTGTGCCCTGACCCCGGGTTGCACTGAGCCAGCATAGAATCGAAGCCGGCATGGAAACGCTGTGTTTACAAGTGGAGCTCAGGCCTCCGCAGCCTCTGAGTCACAGCCCTTGATGCTGTGGGTGATTTAGGAGGGATGTGGGAGGAGAACACTGGCCAAGTTGAGAAGCCCCTTCTTGGAGCCAGCATTTTCACTAAACTTTAAAACTCCAATTTTTTCGCTTTGGAAGTTTATTTTCTCTTAGAAAATGTCTAGATCCTTTCTTATGTTCTGTAAGAGGAAAGAAAAGGCTAAGAAAAAAGTCACAGGTTTGCTTGGATGTGAAATCCCTGTTGGACAACTGGTTTTTGCTGAGTTGAGTGTCAAAAAAAATCTGTAACTGACAGAATAAATTTTTCTGAAATTCACAGGGGGTGGATAATTGAGAGCAAACTGCTTGAGCGTTTGGCGGTGGCAGCGCGGCCCTTTTTGGGAACTTGGGTCCCTCCCTCTGGGTCAGAGCTTCTGGGGCAGATGTTTTATTTTGGGCACCAGGGTCTGGCCCCACCTGTTCCAATCCCTACTTCCTGGCTATGCCTCAATGACCTTTGCTGAGCAGCCACGAGGTTGGCTTTTAGTTAGTTTGTAAGATCGGCAAGTGTTCATTTCTGTGCTGTCACTCCATAATTTTGTATGAGGACCTCAGGCAAATTTGCAGAGAATTCGAGTTTTATATGGCCTGGAAGGGAAGAAACTTGGATTCTCCTTCTTTAGAAAAGATGATCAACAGTATCCTGTACGTAATGGGCTGCCCATCACCAAATGGCTTCAGATTCCACAAATGGGCTCTCTGGGGTTTTCCAGCCCTATTCCCACAGGCTCTAACCGCGATTGTTTGACTCCCTTGTCTTCCGGTGGGTTTGGGTCCTCTCTGGAGCCCCAGAACAGACTATGGAAGTTTTGCCAGTACAGAAAATGACTTCTTTCAAAAAGCATTTACAGGTCGGGCACGTGGTGCATGCTTGTGATCTCAGCACTTCGGGAAGCCGAGGAGAGAGGAGTGCTTGAGTCCACGAGTTAGAGACTGGCTTCAGCAACATAGCAACACCTCATCTCTAAATAAATACAAACAGAAATAAAGACTTTACATAGTGTGGCTTTCTTAATTAATGTACCCTGGACATTGATTTCTTTTTTTGGGGGGGGGTCTTTCATTTTTTAAAATTATAAAGATGTGGGGTACATCTCAGGATCAGGTATACAAACGTTGATTATGCAGGTCTCCTTGTTGACGAGGTGTGCCCCTCCCTCCCCTGGTAGTTTCCCTCAACTGCCAATCCCACTCCCCTCCCCTGACAGTTTCCCACTACTGCCAATGTCTTTCTGATAGTATTATAATTGCTCAAGGATTATGAGTGAGAACATATGATGCTCTGTTCTTTGCTTCTGTAATAGATTACTGAGTGACACTGATTTCTTAACTCTTGCTTATTCATTGTTTTCTTATGCCAGTGTTAGGAATCTATGCTATTATTAATTGACATTAATGACATTACTTGACATCCAGGTAGCACCAAATCTGCCTTAAAACCCTGAGCATAAAATATGATTAGTCATATAAGGAAAGAAGAGATTCTGGAAGGAGTCAGCAGACATAGGAAGTGAGACGTGTATAGAGACGCCAACTTAAGCTTTGATGCTTTGGTCTTTGGGTCTAACAGGATCCCAAACCACTCAGTGTAGAAAAGAGATTGTTTCCAGAGACGGCACCCAGCTTCCCACACAGGATCCTGCTGTGTGAGCCCACTTGCTGTTCCGAGCCTCATGGTTCCCTGCTTTGGGAGGAAGAACTGGGGGCATTCCAGGTCCACTGAATGGGAGAACGTTATGTCCACGGTGCTGAGGTGCTCTGAAGTGGGTGCACAAAGGACGCTCCATTCCTCTGGTGTCAGACAGTCTGTGAAGAGGCAAAGCTCCCCGGTGAACTACCTTCCCCCGGTCTCTCCTGACTGAAGTGGAAATGATGTTTGAGCAGAATAAGCCAGTCGATGAATTCATTCTTTGGACTTGTCTGAGTAGGAAGTGGCTCTGAGACTTTGAAAATCTTCAAAGATCCAGCCTATGAAATCAATAGCTTATTTTTAAAGTTGCCAGAGTTAAGGCAAGAATGCTGCTTAGGAAAGAGTGGAAAGATGCTTCTAACTGAGGACCCAGATGCTAAAAAGAAAATCGAGATGGGAAAGTCATAGTTCTTGCCCTTAAGGAGCCATCTAGAGAAGAGTGAAGGACAAAGCTGTCCAGGACTCCAGAGCCAGCACAGGGAGAGCCGGGAGTCAGAGTGGGCATGTGGGGTAGGGAGTGGGGGAGGGAAGACAGGGAAAGGATGGGGCTTTTGCCCTGGGAGTAGCTAATAGTCCTGAAGTTGGAAGGCAGCTGAAATGACCTGAAATATGTCTCATCCTGTGCATTTCTTGGCTGATAATTTTGAAACAGTGGTACTCATAGTAATGGCATGCAGTCTTTATTAAGTACTTAATAGGCATCAGGTTTTATGCTATACATTTACATGCAATGTCATGAATTTTCTCACTCAGTCCCTACCATAAACTCTGTGAGATTTGCGGAAACCCTGAGCGGTCAAGTAACTCATCCAGGGCCCCTCAGCCTGCTGACGCAAGAGCTAGGACATAAATCTTCACCTATCCAACTTCCAACTCTGGTTCCTTGCCTCTAATCCTCTTGCAGGAAATCCTCTGTGTACAAACGAGTTCCATTCCCAGAGCACGTTCGTAAGTCCAACAAAGTGAGCCTAGGTACTCAACTCACATGATCGGCTATACAGTACCAGCTCTATCACCACCGCTTTTACGCTTGCTTCCAGGCATCCTGGACTTGACATAAAGATACTGAACTACTGTACTCTATACAGCAACTAACAGTAAAGTACGCAAAAGCACAACCACTTTAGAGGTTGTGTGCATGTGACAATGTACTCCAGACACATGAACTCACTTACATGATTGGACATGCAAATGCACATCTGCATCTCTGAAAGTTCACAGATTGAAGAATGAAAGGTTTGTAATTAGGGAACTTACTGCATTTTTTTTTTTGCTTGGCTTTGATTTTTGTTTGTTATTGCGACATGAGCAAGTCTCTTATAGCCCTGGGTCTCAACAGGCTCTACCAGAACTGAGGAGTTTCTTGTGAGTCTGTGTCAGAGTCATGGGCAGCTATCACCAGATGTCCGAAGTCATGTGCTTAGGCCCTGGCCTGCTGTGGGCTTCCCGAGCATTTGGATGGCTTTTCTCTGTCAGCCAAACTGCATCCTTCCCTCATCTACCTCGTTGGTTCTTCCGCTGCAAACAGAAACACAACTGACAAAAAGCAGAAAGTCATGCTTTTGAGACAAGGAAACTTGTCTTCATCGGACTCTAGAAGGGGGAGTGGTGACTAAGTAGTTTGTGAGATGCCGCTACCTGGTGACAAGATGCTACAAAAACCAGATGCAGTAACAGGAGGTGCCGGAGTCTGGCCTCTCATCAGTGGAGGGCAGAGTGTGAGTTGCTGTTGCAAGCAGGATGCCAACCACACCTGCAGCACCCCAAGGGCAAACAACTGAATGAAACACACACTGGATGAGAATGCTCAGCTTACAGATGTCACAAAGCCATGGTCACAAAGGGCAAAATAAATCACTGCTTGTGACATTAGATCCCACAAACCTCATGCTCTTTCCTCATCCACAGGGAGCAGGGATGGAGGATCAACCCTGTGTCTTGGCAGCAAGGCCCAGAAGTATCACTCTGTGTTTTGAAAACTGCGATTGAATCATTACTGAGCAGGCCCAGCGCTTTGAGCTAATAGGTTGTGATGGCCTATTCCTTTTGGTACTGGGGAAGCCAAGACGAGCAAGAACCCTGAGACCCAGGGAGTGGGGAGGCAGGCCAGGGCCCATGGCTCATCCTGCGTGTATTCCCTTTGACTCAAGTTGGCAGGAGTTGGGCATGACTCTCGCTTTATACCAGAGAGGCATGACTGTGTGCGCTTCCGTCTGGCTTCAGTGGTCATTGTCCTTTAGCGTGTACTCGGCAGCCTGTGATCTGTCAGACTGGGCACTTGTTCTTTCCCAGGAAAGAATCACTGCTCAAAAACAGCAATGGGAGGCGGGACATAGTAGCTCATGCCTATAACCCCAGCACTTTGGAAGACAGAGGCAGGAGGATTAATTGAGCCCAGGAGTTCAAGACCAACCTGGCCAGCATAGCAAGATCTTGTCTCTACAAAAAGTAAAAAAAAAAAAAAATTAGCTGGGCAAGGTGGCACATGCCTGTAGTCCCAGCTACTCGGGAGACTGAGGTAGGAGGATTGCTTGAACCCATGAATTGGAGCCTTTGGTAAGCCGTGATCATGCACGGCACTTCAGGTTGGGCAACAGAGTGAGACTCTGACTCAAAAAAGAAAAAAGAAAAAAGAAACAAAAAACAGCAACAGGCTTTGCAAACAGTGGTCACAGTTACCAACCAAAGGGTGCTCTACGTCTGCCTAGGCAACACTTCCACACATCTTTTTATCTTAAAAGTAAGTTTTAAATGATAAGAATCATAGAAAATATTTGTCCCTATGCTTGGAAAGTTGACAAAAAAAAATACAGCCATAATCCCACTCTCCTGTAGTATGATGTTTGCATACTAATTTAAAAAAAATTATTTTAAAAATGTGGGGTATAATTCAGGGTTAGGTATCCAAATGTTCGTTATACAGGTACCCTTGTTGATTAAGTGTGAACCCTCTCTCCCCCAGCAGATTTCCACTACTGCCAATCCCTCTGCCCTCCCGCTCCCTGCTGGCAGTTTCCTACTTCTGCCAATCCTTTTCTTAAAGTATTATGATAATTGCTCAAGGCCCACTTAGGAGGGAGAACATGTGATACTCAGTTCTTAGTTTCTGTGAAAGATCACTCAGTATTATAGATTCTAAGTCCATTCAAGTTGCTGCATAGTTCATAATTTTGTCCTTTTTTTTGGCTGTGTAATATTTCATCATGTATATATGTACCAATTTTTTTTTATCCAATCCTTTTCCGATGGGCAGCACACTGGTTCCATATTTTTGCTATTGTGAACAATGTTGCAATAAACATACACGTGTAGGTATCCTTTTCATATTCCCAATAAGGGGATTGCAGGGATCTTTTAGGAATCACCAAACTGTTTCCACAGAGATTGCACCGGTTTACGCTCCCACCAACAGTGTAGAAGTGTTCCCTTTTCCTAGCATCCTCTCCAGCATCTGTTGTTTTTTCAGTTATGATGATGACCATTCTGATTGGAGTTAGGTGGTATCTGAGTGTGGTTTTAATTTGCATTTCTTTGATGATGAGTGAGGTTGAGCATTTTTTTGTGTATCTGTTGGCTGCTCATACATCTTTTCAGAATGTTTATTCATATCTTTTGCCCACTTTGGCTGTTTGTTTTTTCTTTTCAGAAAGTTTGAGTTCCTTGTAGATCTTAGATGTTAGGCCTCTGTCTGATACACAGTTGACAAATATTTTTTCCCATTCTGTGGTCTGTCTCCTCACTCTCCCAGTGGTTTATTTGGTTTTGCAGAAACTTGTCAGTTTGATGAGGTCCCACTTGCCTATCTTCTCTCTTATGACATAGGCACTTGGGGTTTTGATCAGGAATTGATTGCCAGTTCCAACTTTCATAAGGGTGTCTCCTACTTTTTCTAAGGTTCTTATAGTTTAAGATTTTACATTTAGGTCTTTGATCCATTTAGAGTTGATTTTTGTATATGAGGATAGGTAGGGGTCTTGTAATAATCTTCTGCATGTGGTCAGCCAGTTTTCCCAGCACCAATTACTGAATAGGCTCTCCTCTCCTCAGAGGTTGGTGATGGAGGCTTTGTTGAAGATGACTTGGTTGAGAAATTGAGGTTTTGCTTCTGGAATCTCAATCCTGTTCCATTGGTCTATTTGCCTGTTCTTATACCAATACCAGGCTGTTTTGATTATTGTAGCTTTATAATAAAGTTTAAAGTCTGGGAGACTGATACCTTTTGCTTTGTTTTTGTTTTTTTTGTTTTTGGCTAAGGATTGTTTTGGCTATTCATGGTTGTTTATGTTTCCATATGAATTCCTGTATTGTCGTTTCTAGGTCTGAGAAGAATGCTGCTGCCAATTTAATGGGTACTGCATTAAATCTGTAGATTGCCTTGGGTAGGATGGACATCTTAACAATATTAATTCTTCCAATCCATGAGCATGGAATATTTTTCCATTTGTTTGTGTCATCTTTGAGCAGTGTTTTGTAGTTTTCATTGAAAAGATCTTTCATGTCTCTGGTTAAGAAGATGCCAAGGTATTTCTTTCTTTCTTTTTTTTTGTGCTATTGTGAATGGGATTGCACTTTTTATTTCAGTTTCTGTTTGTTTATTGTTGGTATATAGATATGTGACTGTCTTTTGCACATTGATTTTATTCCCTGAGACTTTGTCAAAGTCCTTTATCAGTGCAAGGAGGTTTACGATAGATTCTCTTGGGTTTTTGAGGTCTAGAATCACGTCGTCTGCAAAGAGGGATAACTTGACTTCCTCTTTTCCTAGTTGGATACCCATGATCTCCCACTCCTGTCTGATTTCTCTAGCCAGGAATTCCAAAACAATGCTGAAAAGGAGGGATGAGAGTGAACATCCTTGTTTTGTTCTGGTTTTCAGGGGAAATGGTTCCAATTTCTGTCTGTTTAGCAGTACCCTGGCTGCAGGTTTCTCATAGATGGCTCTTACTATTTTGAGGAATGTTCCATCTATGCCTAGATATTTGAGAATTTTTATCAAGAAGGGGTGCTGGATTTTATCAAAAACTTTTTCCACATCTAATGATATAATCATGTGGTTTTTTGTCTTTACATCTGTTGATGTATTTAATTTTGTTTATGGTCTTCCGAATGTTGAACCAGTCCTGTATCCCGGGGATGAAGCCTACTTGGTCATGGTGGATGATTTTTGAGATGTGTTGTTGGATCCAGTGTGCTAGAATCTTGCTGAGAATTTTGCCATCTATGCTCATCAAGGATATTGGCCTGTAGTTCTCTTTTTTTGTTGGATATTTACCTGGTTTGGATATCAATGTGATGTTAGCTTCATAAAATGATTTGGGGAGAGTTCCATCTTTCTCAATTGCCTGAAATACTTCCAATGGGGCTGGTATCAGTCCCTCCTTGTATGTTTTGTAGAATTATTTTGGAAAGCCATCTGGTCCAGGGCCTTTTTTTTTTGTATGTAGTTTTCTTATGACACAGTCAATTTCCTGGATTGTTATTTGCTTATTTAGGGTCTATATTTCTTTTTGTTTCAACCTGGGAAGATTGTGTGATTTTAGAAAATCTTCCATTTCCTTTAGGTCCTCGAGTTTGTTTCCATAGTAAGTGTACATTGTAGTCTCTGATAATCTTTTGTATTTCTTCAGGGTCAGTTGTGACTTGATCTTTTGCATTTCTGATTTTGTTTATTGGACTTTTTCTCTCTTTTTCTCGGTCAGTCTAGCTAGGAGTCCATCAATCTTGTTTATCTCGTCAAAGAACCAGCTTTTTGTTTTATTGATTTTTTTGTATTATATTTTTGTCTTCTGGTCCTGAATCTGGGTTTTTATTTTGGTGATTTGGATTCTTCTGCTGAAGTTAGGGTTTCAATGGTCTTGCTTTTCCAGCATCCTTAGGTGATTTTTTAGGCTGTTAACCTGTGATCTTTTCATTTTCTTCATGTGTGTTCATAGAGAAATGAATTCCCCTCTTAATACTGTTTTCATGGCATCCCATAGGATTTGCTTAAGATATTTCTTCATTTTCATTAGTTTACAGGTATCTTTTAATCTCTGTTTCACTTTCTGTGTTGACTTAGTAGTTGTTTAGTATCATGCTATTTAGTGTCCATGTCTTTGTGGGTTATGGGGGAACTCTGTTGGTATTGGTATTTATTTTTATTACACTGTGATCTGAGAAGGTGCATGGCAAAATTTCAATCTTATGAAATTTGTTTATGCTTGATTTATGGCCTAGGATGTGGTTGATCTTAGAGTACATTCCGTGTGGTGATGAGTAGAATGTATATTCTGTGATCATGGGTGGAGTGTTCTGTAGGTATCAATTAAGTCCATTTGGTCAAGAGTCACATTGAGGTTCCAGATCTCCTTGTTGATTTTTAGTCTTGACCATCTGTCTAGGGTTGTGAGTGGTGTATTTAAGTTTCCAACTGTTATAGTGTAAGAGCCAATATCTTTTTTAAGATCACCTAGAAGCTGCTTTATGAAAGTTGACTCTCCTATGTTGAGTGCATATATGTTTAGGATGAATATTTCTTGTTGATGGATTGAAACATTTATTGTTATATAGTGATCTTCCATATCTTTTTTAAGTTTTGATAGAGAAAGGGAATTTTGTCTGATATTAAGATCACAACTCCTGCTTTCTTTTATGTTCTGTTTGCTTGAAATTTTGTTTTCCATCCTCTTCTATGAGTATGTGACTGTCCTTTCTGCTGAGATGAGTCTCTTGGAGACAATATTTTGTTGCCTCATGATATTTTATCCATTTTGCCACTCTAGTCTTTTATTGATGCATTTAGTCCATTCACAGTCAGGCTAATTATTGAGATGTGAGAGTTTATCCCTGTCATGAGGTTCTTACAGTTTTTGTTGTTGTTACTGCTATTTGTTTGCTTATTTGTTTATTGTCTTTGATTTTTTGCTTGATCCCTGCATGCTTTCAATCTTTTTCCTGCATTCTTGTGAAGGGCATTGTCATTCTTTTTTCCTTTTTTCCGAGTTTTTCTTTCTTAAGTGTTTCTTATACAGCTGGTCTCAAGGCAATGTAAACTCTTAGTGATTGAATATCTGTGAAGAATTTTAATTCTCCATTGTTGCTGAAGCTTAGCTTAACTTAGATAGGTAGGTAATTCTTGGCTGAAACCTTTTATCTTTGAGAACTTTGAAGATTGGGCTCCAAACTTTCCTAGTCTGAAGTGTTTCTGTAGATAAATCTGCTGCTATTCTCATTGGTCTTCCCCAGTATGAAGCCTGGCCTTTCCCTCTTGCTGCCTTTAGGATTTTTTCTTTTATACCTACTTTGTGTAGATGAATGACTATGTCTGGTAGTTGGTCTTCTCATTTGTTGTCTTGCAGGGGTTTCTGAATCTCTTGTGTTTGAATGGTCACATCACTGATGAGATGAGGGAAGTTTTCTTGAATAATTTCATGGACTTTGTTCCAGGGTGGTCTCTGTGTCTCCATATGCCTCAGAGATTCCAATTAATCTTAGATTCGGTCTCTTGAAATAATTGCTCATCTCTTGGAGGTTTTGTTCTCTTCTAAAGCTTCTTTTCTATGTTTTTTACAGTTTGGGTTAGTTCCATATTTTGGTCCTCAAGCTCTGGAATTCTTTCTTCTGCTTGTTTAATTCTGCTGTCAGCATGCTTATCAGTTTGTTATTTATTTCATTCACTGTATTCTTTATTGCTTTTATCTAATTTGTCAACTCATTTATTGTTTCTTCTTGTCTCTCCTCATTTCTATTTATTCTCTCTATTAATATCTTGATATCTGGGTTTGTGGTTTGAGACTAGTCATTCTGGGAGCTCTTCGTTGTTTGAGTTTCCAAGTCTGTATTCTCAGTGTTTGACCACCCAGGGGTCTGTGTGAGAATCATATTCTTCCTTTGGTTTTTCTTCTTTTGTGTAGATTTCCCTCTCCCACTTTTTTTAACCTCTTCTTTAATTCTGTTGTTCAGGGATGGGGGAGTAGCTTTTATTTCTGTTTGCTTAATCTCCTATTCTTACTTATGTAGATCCTTTGGCTTTGTTCAATTCTGAAGCTGGACTATGGGTAGGGGGGCTGTACATTTTGCAGTTTTGAGATTTAATTGATGGGAGAGGTTGATTCAGAAGCTATCTGCAGATTTCAGTATCTGCTGACAGATGTGTGGGCTCCCTGAACCCATTTCCACTGCTTTGCAATCTGTTGATGTAGTGGGGTACATGTTTGCCCCTGGAAGCAAAATGAGGTAAGAAAAAGGAAAAGAATAGAAAAAGGAAGGAGGAAGATGAGAGGAAGGTAGATAGAAGAAGAGGAAAAACAGACAAGTGTACCAACTAATGAACATAGACACACACAAAGACAAAAGATTAAAAAAAATACAATCACACAAACGTACAAACCGACAACACCCCCCATTGATGTACTCTACCTCAAAAATACCCATACACAAACGAGAACTCTAAAAAAAGCATCAAAATTACAGAAACAAAGCAAGTATGAAGTTATAATCAGAAACAGAAGAGAGAAGAGAAAAAGAAACTAAAACAAAAAACAAAGAAACAAAAAACCAAGCAAAGCAAATAAAACAAAACAAAACATAAAAACAAACAAACAAAAACTCCCAAAAGCAAAACTTGCTCTGAGGTCATTCCTGTAACTCCAACTTCCTTTCCGCTCTGGTCTCTAGCCCCACCCCTCCACTGTCACCGCAGGCTGATATGGTTGCTTTCATAGTGGGTCAGATTCCCCACAGATGACTGTGGGGGAAGGATGGATCAGATCTGGACTCGTCCCGCTTGCTGCCGCTGCTGTCAAGTCTTCCACTTAGATCTGACAGGTCTGTGCCTGTTCCAGCGCAAAGGAGGGGCATCTGTCTCTCTGAGTGTGATGAGGAGATAACGTCTAAGTCCCAGGTTGGAGCCTGGGTGGAGCAGGGCAGGGCAATGCAGAGACTGCCCACCCACTCATGAGGAGAGTCTTTATGGACACTCACTTCTACAGAGACACTCACAGTCTCATCTGTTCTGTTGCCGTCTTGCCAGAAATCTCTGCATACTAATTTCTACTCTTCTTACATAGGCAATTTAAAAAAAAAAAAAAATCTGTGGGTCAAGGCCACAAACATTTGTTGCTCTAACTGTAGAGGCTACTGAAGAGGCTTTGGGAAGTTTCAGGAGTGTCAGCTAAGCCAGTGGCAAGTAATTTAAATATGATTTTAAAAACCAAAACAGATGGGAAACCAGGTGTGGTGGCTCATGCCTGTAAGCTCAGGACTTTGGGAGGCTGGAACAGGAAAATTGCTTGAGGCCAGGAGTGTGAAACCAACCTTTGCAACATAACTAGACCCTGTCTCTTAGCATACATAAACAAACAAACACACCTTGTCTCTTAGCATACATAAACAAACAAACACACATGGTTATACTATTTTTTCCATAGAAGAAAAATTGGCATGAATCAAATTTTAATTCAAGTGGAGACTTCGAGGAAAGGCCACACAACTTCTGTGGGAATAGTGGATTCAAAGACTCAAGACAAGAACCATGAGAGGCCCTTGCAGCTGGTTGGGGTAGACCCTGTGAGAGAGGATAAAAACCAAATGTTGGTCAACGAGGAGGGAGAAGATAGAGTACAGGACACATGCTTTCTCAGAAAGAGGAGGTGAGAGGACTTGATGGTTGATGCCGATGGGGTGAGAGCCAAGGAAAGGAGGTGACATTATTGACTGTTTTCCTGGGATGATTTCCAGAAATCGGACTTGTCAACTCTTAAACCACATTGCAGTACTTCATCTTTGGCAATTACCAAGTGATAATGCAACTAGTAATCGTACCCTTAGCTCAAGGGCTGCTCTTAAGTTGTCGTGTCTTGTGTAGTCGTTAATAAGGTGTGTGGCCTCCAGAGAAAGAGGGCTAAGGTCCAGCCTGTCACCTCCATGCGCCTGCTGCAGGGCCTGAGAATAACACCAGAGCCCAGCTCCCTATGCTATAAGGGGTAAATGCACCCAGTCTCATAAGTCATGATGGGAGTAGTGTCAGCAGTGTTAGGAGTGATGACAATCACGGCTACCTGATCTGTGTCAAGTGCTGTTCCAAGCCCTTTATGCAGTGGTAACAAACTACCTCTCATTGACCCTCAGAGGCAGGTGCTGGGATTTTCCCCTCTCAAGTTTGAAAGAAAAAAGGTGTCAGGACATCCAGGAAGCGGCAGAGATACAGGCTCACCCACTCTGTCTTGCTTTAGTGCCTGGGACATCCCACTTGCCCTTCACCAAGCATGGCTGCTTTTTTGACCTCTCTGTCTCCTCCCTCACCCTCATGTTCTCCGTGTGGCTCGGTCTCTGTGACTGCACCCTCCTGCCACCTACCTCTCTGCCTCCTCTTCTCAGCCCTTCCCCTCCTTCGTCCTCCTCCGTCCACCCTCTGCCTCCCTCTGCTTTCCTCCCAGACCCCAGATGGTCTCTGTCTCTAGAAGCCTGGGCTGCTACAAAGTTGGCTCCAGGTGGGGTGCCGAAGTTGTGGATGTGTCTCATCCCCTGGTGCATGGGCATGACCCCGGTGGCTCTCCTGATTCTGGTGCAGGGCCGACCGCAGAGCATGGCCTGCTATCTGACCACCCATTAGGCCCGTGTGTCATAATTGTGCGTTTTTTTTTCATTGAAAGCCAAATGATGGAGCTAACAGAATTCATGCTGCAAACAGATGTTCTTACTTCTGCCCAGATGCTGCACATGGCAAGAATTCACTGGCGCTGGCTGTCAGCGAGACGCTTTTATACTTTCAGTCGAAGTGCTCCTGGCTGGAGCACTCTTGGGAAGGCCTGGCACATCACGCAGTCCCTTCAGTCAGGAGCTGGGCACGGGTCTCAAAGTGGTGGGAACTAGCCGTCCCTGGCACTTCGTCATTCATTTGCTTCGAGAAGATGCAATCCCGAGCCTATCTGAAAACTGCCTTTGTTTGCATTTTGTAATTAAGCACTCAGATTTTTGCTTTTCTGGTTGTTTCCATCTCAAGCGAATGTGATGGTTGACCATTCTTCCATTTTCTGCTTTGTTTCCTCTGCTCTCCCTACTTGGAAGTTATGGAAAGTTTTCTTCCCCTTTTCCATTAAGAATTTCTTGTTAAGAGACAGGGTCTTGCTCTGCTGCCCAGACTGGAGTGCAATGGCACATTCGTGGAGGGGGTCACTGGAGCCTCCATCCCCTGAGCGCAGGTTACTCTCCAACCTCAGTCTCCTGAGCAGCTGGGACTGTAGGCTTATGCCACCATACCCAGATAATTTCTAAATTTTTTATAGAAATGAGGTTTTGCTATGTTGTCCAAGCCGGTCCTGAACTCCTGACCCTCAAGCAATCTTCCTGCCTCCATCTCCCAAAGTGCTGGGATGACAGGCGTGAGCCACTGTACCTGGTCCCATTAAGAATCTGAAAAGACTATGATAGCATCATTCTTTCACTCAACATGTATTGAGTGCCTTCTATGTCATAGGCACTGGGATGCAAAATCGGATTTCTACTTTTGTGAAGTTTGTGTTCTAGTCAAGGGAGACAGATACTGAAGACACAAATGAATACACAACCTGATTTCAGATTAAGAAAGGAAGCAATGAAACAAATGACAAGAGAGAGAAATTGCGGCATGAAGGTTACTTGTATAATATGGCCGAGGAAAGTCTTTCTGAGGAGGTGATGGTTAACCTGAGAAGAGGAAAGAGCATTCCAGAAAGAAGAACTGGCACGTGCCCAGGCCCTGAGGCTGGGAAGAGTCGGGGAATTAAAGGCACAGGAGGAAGGCTAATGTTCAGGCCTGCTTAGTATGGCAAGGGGACATCCTGTACATTGTTTAGGGGACTTCCTCTTCCAACCCCTAAAGAGTTTTTTAAGTCAGTCAGTAAAGGACGACTAACTAGAAATCTTTCCATAGGATTTGTTTTTGAGTTCTGGTCTTTCTTCTGAACCACTGGGCAAGTAGTGTATGCCAATGTCCCTGTCACCATCTCTCATCATGTGCACCTTGTCCTAAGGGCTTGATGAGGAAGGAGAACAGTGTAGACTCACTCATGCAGCCTCTGGATTGTGGCCATATTGGTCCACAGCCACAGTTGGCATCTCAAAGTATCATGCAAAGGGGCACAAATCATGTCCCAAGGAACAATAAGCTGTCATGAGACCAAGACAAAATATTGCCGCTTTCTTCACCTTACAACACACAGGCACACACACAGAGGGAAGGGATATGTGTGTGTTTTAATGGTGCTTGTTGAAGCCAAGTCGTGATGACGTGAAAGGACTTCCGACAGCTCCTCCAGCTCCCACAAAGCTGGTCCTCGTCTGTCCCACTCAGAAGGGGCAGGTCCCAGGCTTTCATCAGGCATAGCCTGAAGGCATCTGTGGCAGCACAGGCAGCCCTGCTGGAGACCCCCAGGTGACTCTGTGAGGTCCCGGTTCAGAAGCAGAGGCTGGGGTCTTCTCACGGAGCCCTGGGCTCTTCCAGAAAGGTCCATCGCCCCCAGGAGCTGGCCATGGACTCACCCTGGCTATGAAACCTGCACCAAACCTATTTCCAAAGATGGAAGACCAGGTCAACTCAGACATATATCCCATCACATTCATGAGGAAACTAGATGCATATGCCACCTAAAAAATATCCTCAGGAGGACCATTTCCACGAGACATTGTAAGGACTATCTCAACTCCCTCAGTGATAGCATGTACAGGTTTTCAGTGACTGACTCAAGTCGGTTCCTAAAAACCAGCTCCCAGATCTGCCCAAGGCCCTGCCATTAGACATGGCTTGCCTTAGGCCAGAGGGAAGGGAACCTCTTGCCTACACCTTTATTGCATAAAAGTAGCAATCAACAACTATTAGTTTGAACCATTGGACACTGCCATTTTTATAGGCTGAAAGGGTCAAATATTATTACTAGTACTATTTTTGTGTAGAATAGTAGTAATAATACTCATAATTGAGGAAGTAGTGGGGTACTGAAATGAACTTATTAATACCCGGCTCTGCAAAGAATTTTAACCCTACACTGCACCACCCACTGAAATCTGTTCGCCTGCCGATGGCTATACATGCCATCAAACCAAAGGACCCCAGAGGATAGGGCGGAGTAGGTGAGGGTCAGGTGACTGTCAGAAATGAGAGAAAAGCAAGGATAGAATGGGCTCTGGAGAGGTGGGTGGCCAACAGAAAATGTCCCCCGTCCACAGAATTGCACCCCAGGATTATCCCGCCCAAGACAGAGGCAGATCGTCTGGACTTGAAGAGGACTCCTGGGAGCACAGACCCTCTGCAAGAATTAGGGATGGAAAAGCAGAACTTGAAGATTTCTGGGTGCAGCTGAAGTACCCCTGGCAATCGTCTTCAGATATTGAAAGTAGAAGAGAGGGTTGGATATGCTTTTAGTCATCCTGGAGGGTAGAACCACACCAGAGATAGTGACAACATGCTAAGGTGTGGTATTAATGGTATTCATTGAGTGGCTTCTATATCTAGCACTTAGCTATACTTTAGAAATAGTTTACTAGTAAATCCTTGCCTCAGCCCCCCCAAGTAAGTAATAATGCGTCCCCCCTTTTACCCATGAGGAGGCAACAGAAAGAGGCACCAAGAGGCCATGCCTTTGCCCACGGTCACACACCATATGAAGAGCTAAGATTAGACCTTGCATCTCTCCAACTCCAAAACCCATGCTATTCATCTGGGCATGTTGTCACATGGGGTCTAACTTAAGGAAGAACATTCTCAAACAAGGGAAGGAGAAGCCAGCCCCTTGTCTCGGGAGGTGTTCAGACTTAGACTGCATCCTCACTCCAGGGAGATTAGTAAGGCCAATCCCATACTGGAGGGAGTTGGGCTGAGTTGTGGTCTCGTGGTTTCTGAATCCACATCTAACCATGAGACTGTGTCATGAGCACTGAGGATCTGGGAGCTCTGAGCCTGCTTGTTCCCAATGACAGGGATACAGGGAACCCAGAAACCACCTAGACTCATCCTCCACTTTATATCAGCAACCTGCCCCCACAAAGGCCTATATGTGTATTGCCTACTCTGTGTCACACACTTCAAATCTATAGGAATCAAATTGGAAGCCCCGAGATACTGGCCTCAGATGATGAGGTTGTCAGTGACTCACCTTGTATCTTCAGACAATATCCAGCCTGAGCTACTTCTTAGAATCGAATGTACCCCAATTATTAGGCAAGGGATTTCCACATAAAGAGGTCCTTACAAGCACACTGCTTGAGTTCACCATTCCTGAATGTGGTGGTTCAGGTGAATAAATAGTGTGAAGGAAGAATGGGTACAAGCAGAAAAGAGTTCCAGGCAGAGAACACACCAAAGCATAGCCCTCCTGGTCTCCCAGATCTGCCCCAGGCCCTGCCTTTAGAGGCAGCTTCCCTTGGGTCAGAGGGAAGGGAACCTCTTGTCTAAACCTTGATGGCATGAAAGTGGCAATTAATATCTATTAGTTTGAACTACTGGAAACTTGCCATGTTAATAGGCTAAAATGGTCAAATATTATTACTATTGCTATTGTAATGTTGAATAATAGTAATAATGCAAATAATTGAGGAAGTAGTGGGGCCTTGACATTGACTCATTGCTACCTGGATCTGCAAAGAACTTTATTGGGTCTCATTTTCCCTCAAAGCCGCGTTTCTCACTCAGTAGAAGAAGGGCAGGTGAGGAAGGGAGGACAAGCTTAGATTTTCCAATTTAAACAACTCTGTCTCTCTCAAATGGCCTCTTCTAGGTTTACTTTATTTTGAGAAACTGACAGTCTTCTGGGATTTCATCTGCCCTTCTCTTCCCTCCATCTGGTGGTGCCTGAGTCCTCGCCTCTGAAAGGCCTCTTTGACCGTCAGAGCCTCTTGCCATTCCTCGGGTCAGTCATCAACTGTCTGCAGAGCTGGAGCCCCACAGGGTCAAGTTCCCTGCATGCTGTCCTCTCTGACCAGTCACACAGATCCTAGCCCTGTGCCCTGTTCCACTCCCACAATCCGTGTTGACTGGATGGCTGGCCGTCCAAGGGAAGCCACAAGGCAGACAGATACATCTGGCAATCAGAACTGGGGGACCTTGTTTTGGAGTCCAAGTGGTGGTGAGCCTTGAACTCCAGAGGAAGGTAGGAAGAATTCCAGACTTGACAAACATTGGCAGCTCCCACAGACTGGTGGAAGGGCTGTGTGAACTCAGCATGGAAAAGGATGGCTTGCCACATGTCGGGGGCCTAGTCCCAGCCTTGCCATCAGATTGCCCATTCTGACCATAAAGGGCAGTGACTAAGGCATGAGCTCAGCATGGGTCCCACTGTCCGACAGCTCTGGCTTCTCTCCCTGAGCCGGCCTGTCTGCACTGAGAGTTAGCATGGGGAGACAGGGCCTGAGCCAGATCTTCCCAGCTGCCTTGCTCATGAGGGCTTAAGGCACAGGTGTCGTGGTAGCTTCAGGGAAGAATAGATCCCATAGGACAAACAAGGTTGGGAATCAAGACCCGGATGCCACGGGGTACTGTGTGGGCGAACAATCGCTTTGACGTGTGAGTAGGTTTCTGGAGAGTGATCAAGAGTTTGCAAGATAAAAAGTGGGAAGGCTGGGTACAGCGGCTCCTGTCTACAACCCAGCGCTTTGGGAGGCTGAGGTTAGAGGACTGTCTGAACCCAGGAGTTCGAAACCAGCCAGAGCAACAAGGCGAGACCTCATCTCTATTTAAAAAAAAAAAGTGGGAGGAGGCATTGCAAGGATCAGGAGAGAGAAAATGCAGATACGGGAGGGGGAGAATGTGAGGCGTGTGTGGGGTCTTTGAGGTTGTAGGGGCCAGAGCCCGTGACGCATGGGTCCTTTGGAGGCAACATTCCCTCCTTCCAGATGCACCTTGAACTTCCTCATGATGACGGACACCTGCTGCCCTTTGTCAGCCCCTGACTTTTCCCAGTGTCTCCTGACATGGTGCCCTCTCACCCCAACCCATGCTAGTTGGTTCACACAGATCCTCACACCAATCACTGACCTTTGCATCTCAGAGGGGAGGGATCAAACAATGGAGCTCGGGTTTAATTCTGAATTCTGCCTAGCTTTTCCCCAGATTCCTTGTGGACTCACGGGTGGGCCCATAGTCCAAGGGCCTGCATAGTTTTATGAATATCTCTATAAACATTTAAATCCTTTTTCATAACTTCATCTCAGTTGCTGGGAACCTGCCATGTGTTATAAGACTTCCCTGGTGCTGGCTGCCTCTAGACGGATCGTGTATTTGTTTAGAGAGGCAACTTCTTCCTTTCTCTTCTGGAAAAAGAAAATCCTGAGTCTAATTGCTTCTCAGTTCCCAAAATTGCTTCTCTCTCTGTCTGCTGGCCCTGAAGCTTTCTCCCATTGACTGCTGTGTTTACTCCGTGCTCTCCATTATTAGTTATGGGCACAATCTTTTGTGTTCTTCATACTATGTCAAGATCAGAGGTAGTTCCCGTTCCTTCATTTGTTTACTAGGCATTTACTGAACACCAAATATGTGCAAGGCATTGGGGATAATGATAGTGAGCAAGACACAGTATCCACCATCATGAAGTTCAAATTTTAGTGAAGGAAGACTCATCACAGCCAAATTAAAAAATCAACGGTCAAGGTGCTGACAGATTGTGAGATGTACCAGGTAGAAAAGAGAGGCAGATGTGGAAGAGACAGCCTGGGAGGGGCAGTGAGACAGAGCGGGATGGCCTCTCAAGGAGGTGCCCTTAAAAGGGAACACAAATGATGAAAGAAGCTGGGAAGGAGCATGCCAAGAAATAACAACAGCAAGAACAGTGGCCGGTGGTGAGAGGACAAGCCTGGAGGCTGCAAGAGGGAGTGGGGTACAAGAAGACAGAGTTGGAAGAGAAGGGCTCATTCTTGATGTGCAAGGCCTGGAATTTGGATTTTATTCTGAGAGTATCTAATGCTGACGTATCACACGGGCTCTACATTAGCTAAGGTGGATTAATGAAAATATGATTGCACTGAAAGAGCCAGCAAGAGAGAGGCTTCGATGAGGGTACGATGGCGAGTTCCGAGATAGATGCTCCCAGGCATCTTGGGGTATCCAAGGGACTACGGAGAGATGGCCGATTTTGATCTTAAGTGACACTCACCAAGCCAAACCTGAGAAGCCATCCAGAACATAGAAATTGCCAGCACCCCTTTACTGGCAGCACCATCCCCTCTCTCTCAAGAAGGTGTGTGTTGAGTGGGGGTGTGGGTGAGTTGGAGAAACTACAACCATTGCCTTCACATTTTGTTGAAGAAATACGTTTTTGCTATAAAAAGCTGTCGCAGTATTCCATTGTGTATATGTACCACATTTTTTTTTTACCCAGTCCTCTTTTGGTGGGCAGTCACAAAGAAAAACAAAATCGCAGTAACCTGGATGAAATTAGAGTTTACAATGCTGAGTGATCGCTCACAGAAACAGAGAACTGAGTGGTGTCACATGTTCTCACTCATAAGTGGACCTTGAACAACTACTGTATTACTATAAGAAAAGGATTGAAAGTGGCAGGAAACTGCGGGGAGGGGTGTGGTGGGGAAGTGGGATTGACAGCAATCAATATCTGCCTGGGGAAGGGAGGGGCACACCTCATCGATAACATTACCTGCACAGTGAATATTTGTATACCTAACCCTGAATTGTACCCCACAATAAAAAAAAAGCTGTCATTAGCAATACCAGCATAGATTTGTTTTGTGTAAAAGTTCATTCGCTGGAGACATCACTAACTTGAACTGCCACAAGTGCTCATTTTATGTAACCTTTGGGGTAGAGCTTCTCTTGTCATCTCCGTTGAACTGGTCATTTCCTTGGTCCACAAGATGACCTACTTACTGAAAAAGTTATTTTTGGCTGGGCGAAGTGGCTCACTCACACTTTAATCCCAGCACTTTGGAACTGAGGTGGAAGGAACACTTGAGCCCGGAGTTTAAGACCAGACTGGGCAGCATAATGGTCTCTGTCTCTACAAAAAGTTAAAAAATTCACCAGGCATGTTGGTACTTGTGTGGTCCCAGGTTCTTGGGAGGCTGAGGTGGAAGGATCGCTTGAGTCCAGGAGTTTGAGGCTGCAGTGAGCTATGATCATGTCACTGTACTCCAGCTTAGAAGACAGAATGAGACCCTGACTCAAAAACAAAAGCAAAAAAAGAAAGAAAGAAAGAAAGAAAAGGCAAAAAGAAATCCTACACTACATAAATTGTCCAGTGAATTAGTTTTTAATTTATCTTTTTGCGCATCATTCTATACAAATATGAACATACTACATTAGCTTCAGTCGGCCTATGGTATTCTCTTAGATGCTTGTGCTGTAGTTTGCTTAACCATTCTCCTGTTTTCAGATCTTTCAGATGTTTTTCACAGTGATTAAAACACATTGCACTAAACACCCTTGTACAGGCTTATGTGCATATTAGCATATAACTGTAGAAGAGAGTTTTGTTGTTGTTGTTTGATTCAGGGTGTCATTCTGTCACCCAGGCTGGACTACAGTGACATGATCACGGGTCACCATAGCCTTGACCTCCTGGACTCAGGTGATACTTCCACCTCAACCCCCCAAGAAGCTGGGACGGCAAGCATGCACCACCATGCCTGGCTAATTTTTTTTTTTTTGAATTGGTGTCTCACTCTGTCACCCAGACTAGAGTGCAGTGGCCGCTCCTGGCCACCGCAGCCTCAACCTGCTGGGCTCCGGTGATCCTTCCGCCTCAGCCTTCCAAGTAGCTGGAACTACAGGTATGCTCTACCACACCCGGCTAATTTTTTTATTTATTGTAGAGATGAGGTCTCGCCTGCCCAGGCGGGTCTTGAACCCATGGGCTCAGGCAATCCACTCACCTCAGCTTCCCAAAGGCACGGGATTACAGGCTGAGCCACTGAGCCCGGCTTTGCCTGGCTAATTTTTTAAAAAAATTTTGTAGAGTCAAGGTGCTGCCCAGCTTGGTCTCAAACTTCTGGGCCCAAGCGATCCTCCTGCCTTGGCTTCCCAAAATGCTATAATTATAGGCATGAGCCAACACACCCAGCAGAATAGAGTTTTTACCCAAAACATTCATAAGAAATTAGTTCCTCCAATTAAAAGCCTTTAAATAAGTTTTATGATGCTTTAGTTAATACCATTTTGTCAAAGCCAGAAAATAATGTTCATAATAGTTTAGGGGAAAACTCCTCTGGGTTCTCTTTCTACTTCCCTGCCTTTTGCCATATGCCAAAAAAGTGTTTCAAATGATTTTCTTGCCAACAACTACTTTTGGCATAGCTAGAAATGGGCCATTATGGTGGGGGTGGTCAGGAGGGATTTGCTTCAAGTTGTATAATCAGCAAGCTTTCCCACTATGGTAGTCATGCTTTTGCAAGATTCAGTGAACTTTCCAGAGGCTGCCTCTCCATCCAAAGCTTGCTGTCCCCAGTTTTGCCAGCATGGCTTCCTCTCTCCCTGACACCTTCTTTCCCGACAGTTCTGAGCTCCCTGGAGGTCATTCACTCAGGCCCCTGCAGTGTCATTTTGTCCATGGTTGCAGGCCTGCTCTTTTAAAATTTCCTCTTGCGTTTATACCCTTTCTTCGTATCAACAAAATACTTTAGCAATAATAGTAGAAGGATGAGGTGTTGACCCTCCAAATGCCACTGGTGCATTTGTGTGTGTGCCTGTAGGGACCATAAATGTGTGCTTTTTGGATGACTGATGATGCCATTTTATCTTTGTCTAATGCATAATAGTCTAAGGTGGCTGGGTGCCGTGGCTCATGCCTGTAATACCTGCACTTTTGGAGGCCGAGGCAAGAGAATTGCCTGAGACCAGGAGTCCAAGACCAGCCCGGGCAACATGATGAGATCTCATCTCTGCAATAAAAAAACCCCAAAAAGTTAGCTGGGCACGGTGGCACGTGCCTGTAGTCCTAACTACTTGGAAGGCTGAGGTGGAAGGATCATCTAAGACCAGCAGGTTGAGGCTGCAGTAACTGTGATCGTGCCCCTGCACTCCAGCCTGGGTGACAGAGTGAGACTCTGACTCAAACACAAAAACAAAAAACCAAACAACCCGTAGTAGAAAATATTGTTGAGCATTTTGTGCTAGGCACTGTGCCTAGCCCTCGTCTTTTTTTTTTTTTCATTCCCATAAACTCTACAGAGTGGGAACCACTCTCCTCATTCTACAGGTAGGGAAATCCAGGATCAGAAAGCAGCTGTCTCCAATACACACAACTGAAAGCAGGCAGGTCTAGAATCAGAAGCCGTGTCTTTTGAACCCTATGGTCCTGCAGTCTAGTCCACTGTGCCCTTGGCCTCATTTCCAATGGAGGCCATGTCCAAGGACATTTCATGATGGAAGAGCTTGCTGTCTACTGCCCCTCGGGTACAAGGCAAAGCCACAGGCTTGGGCCAGTGTGGGTTTCAGAGAAATGTGATCAAGGTGTTAGGAGGATGCTGGTGAGAACTCTGGCCCATCTTCCAAGACAGACCTACTGTGTAGGGCACAAGGGGAAAGCAATTCAGAACCTGAGGTCTGAGTTAGAAGATTAGCTCAATAACTTCATGAGCATGACTCTTTGTGGTTTCATACCTTGGAAAATAGTGACCATAAAAACTCCTTTATAAGGCTGGGCATGATGGCTCATGCCTGTAATCCTCCCAGAGGCAGAGGAGGGAGAATGGCTTGAGCCTAGGTGTTTGAGACAAGTCTAGGCAACAGAGCAAGACCTTGTCTCTAAAAAAAAAAATCAGAAAATTAGCTGGGCATGGTGGCGTGTACCTATAGTCCCAACTACTCAGGAGGCTGAGGTGGGAGGTTTGCCTGAGCCTAGGAGGTTGAGGCTACAGTGACCTGTGATCATGCCACTACCCTCCAACCTGAGTGACAGAGTGAAATCCTGTCTCAAAAAACAACCACCCACAAAACCCTCCTTTGTTGCTTGTTGTGAGGGTAATATGTAGAGTGCTATAATGATATCCTACTAAAGGATATTATTATTATTGCTGTTATTATTTTAAGGCAAACAAAGATAATTGTCCTTGGGAAGAAACAGCCCTAGTGTGAGTTCCTAACTGAAGAGATGAAGAGGTTTCTGGGAATGACAACAAGGACACACCTTGAAAAGTTTATTTATGCGAGGTGAAAGAAGCCAATCACAAAAGCCTGCATGTTGAATGATTCTGTGTATACAAAATATCCTGAATAGATAAATCTAGGCAGACAATGTAGTTTAGTGGTTGCTTGGGACTGGGAGGTTGAGGGGAAAATGAGGAGTGACCATGAATGGGGACAGAGTTGATTTGGGGGGCAATAAAAGTGTTATCATATTGATTGCAGTGATGATTGTACACCTCTGTGGACTTACTAAGAACCATTGAATCATAAGCTTTAAGTGACTGAATTGTTAGGTACTGGGATCACATCTCAACAAAAAGTTTCTATTAAAAATAAATTTCTGAGCCGGGCTCGGTGGCTCAGCCTGTAATCCCATGCCATTGGGAGGCTGAGGTGAGTGGATTGCCTGAGCCCGCGGGTTCGAGACCTGCCTGGGCAGCGAGACTTCATCTCTACAATAAATCAAAAAATCAGCCGGGCATGGTAGCGCATGCCTGTAGTTCCGGCTACTCGGAAGGCTGAGGCGGAAGGATCGCCGGAGCCCAGCAGGTCGAGGCTGCGGTGGCCGGGAGCGGCCACGGCACTCCAGTGTGGGCGACAGAGTGAGACTCCGACTCAAAAAAAAATAATAATAAATTTAAAAAAATAAATTTCTGGTCTAACTTTAGTTAAAAGAGACTGAGAAATACCACAGTCTAACCCTGGGTGTTTATATTAAATGTATTTCTCCAAAGAAACAGGTCCTGCCTCTTTATTAGACAAAGCACTCAGAAGAAAGTATTTTTTTAACATGGATATAAAGTTGTTTAAGAAAAAATAAAAATAAAAGGCAAAACAAACTCAGGAAGAGAAGCCAGACGGAAAAAAGCAGAAAGCTGGGAACAAAACTTCCTATAAGTGTAACTTACCCTGACTCATGTTCAACAGGGCATGCATTTGAGCTGTTTGTTACAAGGGTCTGCTGTGATTCACCCACACTCATGGGAACTCCATGTGAAAAAATGGCCTCCATGAAAAAGCAACTTGACCTTTCCTTGTGGCTCAAGCAGATGTGTGCCTATTTCTGAGCTGAGGCGAGACGAGGACAATTTGGTGTCTGTGACATCAAACCAAGCGTCTGAATTCAAATTAACTGGCCCATCCAACCTCTAGTGTTTAAGCCTCCTCAGGTGTAACACCTGCCAATATAGAAGAAGATGCATAAGTTACTTGGTCATACACATCTTGTCTCTTGTCTAAAGAAAATATCTATAAAAGCACCTGGCTCGTGTTAGGACCTTAGTGGATGTTTGTGGAAAGTATTGTTGTTGGAATGAACCCCATCATAAAACATCTTGTCGCAATGACCCTTACGTAATTAGAGAATTCAGCGGAAAAAACGAGTTGCACTTCTTTTTTGACATAATAATAATTGTTATTTTGGTAGTGCCTTTCAGTGTGTAGCGCATTCCTACATCAATGGCTCTTTCAATTTTTGAACAGTACTACGGAGACATAGAAGGTTGAGAGCAGACTCAGAGAAGACAAGTGGTCTTCAAGGCCGTGTGGCCAGGACAGGGACCAGACCCAAGTCCAGGTTTCGCTCCAGGAAATGTGAGCTGAAATTGTTTGACCTTGTTGGTAAACTCAACTTCACAACTTTGAAAGGGATTCTAGTGATGCAAAGAATCTTAGGGATTCTTTGATGCTGGCATCAAAGAGACCACTGTTAGCTAAAAAAATAAAAACCATGCCTGACAATAATGGCCATGCAAATCACCACTTCTCGAGACTGAATAACTGAGAACGAAGCCCAAAGGCAGAGAATTCAGTTCCTGTGGGGAAAGGAGCTTGCTAAGGAGGTGAGGAGTGTGGGTTGGGAGCCGAATTCTGACTGCACTACGGCTTCCTCATCTGTGAAACGCCACTCTTACGTAAGAATGCTGTAAGAATTGAGTGTGTCACTGTGTGCTAGGTGTTGAACCCAGTACTGGGCGCAAAATACGTGCTCATTAAAAGCTATTTCTTATTGTCCATTTCCTTCTCTGACTTCTTTTTATTTCATTCACTCATTATCATCCTCCTCACTGTCATTTGCTCAAGAACATGCAGGGTCATCTCATAACTACTGTGAACTTAGATCCCTTGTGAGGAGGCTAGAAATATCCATGAGATTCAATGTCTTCTGACTTGAGGAAGCTGCTTGCAGCTTAGCATTTGAAAGCCTGGGTCAGTCTAGTTGTGCCCGTTCTCCCTTCTCTCCAAATGTCACTCATCCACTCATGCCATTCTTCCTAGTCATTTTCTCCCTATCATGTGTTATGCCCCAACAATGCTCTGGATATAAAGCCCAGGCTCATTTAACTAGGCAGACCAGATAGTCTGCTGAACCAGAGAGAGTGAGTGGTTCTTTAAGTGCTAGGTCTCGAGAAGCATGGGTCAGAAGTCACAAGAAAGAATTTGGACCAGAAGGCATATGGGTTCTCCAGAAAGCATATGGGGCCGGAGGGCCAGGTGGTGACGTGAGACACAGGATTGAGGTGTGAGTGGTAAGAGTGGGGCTGCAGCCAGACCCAGAAGGCTGGAGGATGTTTGCCTTTCTTACCGGTTTGCCCTCTTATCTGAGGCCCAAATCAGGGTAGCAAAGACAGGTAGAGATGTGGCGAGGGTGGGTACCCAGAGGCAAGACCTCAGTCATGGAGGCTGAGGTGACAGGTGCCTGTGCAGTTTCAATGTTGCAATCCAAGTGCTTAAGCACAGGACGTGGGTTGACAGGGTGAGACATCACTTCAGAGTCCGGGATAAATGAGTGACCCACCTGACCTCCTCACCACACCACATACTGGGGAATGACTATGCCCCTTCTCAGGGTATTTGCCCCTGGAACCCAGCTAGCAGGCTCAAGCCAGCAGATGGGCACTTCCTCTTCAGGAAAAGCACCGCCAGTCAGAGACTGGGGCTTGCCCCGCAGAGTTCTGAACGGAATCATGCTAGCTCTCACATGCCCAAGTGTATACTTGCTCTTCTAAGAGATGAGGGATGGATATAATCTAATAAGAAGTGCAAGTTGAAAATCTTTTGATTTCTCAAGGACTGCAGGAACTACTGACCCGTTTGTCAACTCTGTCAACCAGCAAAGGCTCCAAGATCCTGGGAAGCAATCGCTGCAGCAGAGGTGATCTCTGCATGGGCCCAACATCCATCCTCTTATCTGCTGCTCCATCTGTGGGTGTGCCCCCTGTGCAACAAGGTAAGTTGCATTCTTTGCATGTGTCCTGCTGACGCTAGTGCTCGCTGCAGGTGAATGTTGACTAAAATCTGCACCGGCCATGAAATGTTTGTGGCATGCTACTAGGAAGAGCAGAGAAGCCTGTCTCTGAAATTCCTCTCTCTGAAGAGGTGAATGTAGAACGTAGCATCATGGAAAGAGCATTGGGTCAGGGTTTCCAAGATCTGAATGCCAGTCTTTCTACTGTTAACTGGATTGTCATCTGGATTGGTTCCAGTGACTATTCAATAGGGATAATACTGTAACTATCACAGTGATCTGATGAGATCATGCAGGTAGAAGGATTTTGGAAACCAAAAAGCAGTCAGTTCCACTCCCACCCCGTTTTTTTTTTTGCATTCACCCTGTCACCCAGCCTGGAATGCAGTGACACAATCATACTCACTCCAGCCTTGACCCTCTGGGCTCAGGTGATCCTCTTGCTTCAGTTGCCTGAGTGGCTTAGACTATAAGCAAGCGCCACCATGCATGGCTATTTTTTTTTTTTGTAGAGACAAGGTCTTGCTATGTTGCCCAGGTTGATCTCAAACTTCTGGGTTCAAGCAATCCCCCCGCTTTGGCCTCCCAAAGTGCTGGGATTACAGGTGTAAGCTACTGAACCCGATAAGTACTTAATGATCGCATTCAAAAGTACTTTCTGAGGGCAGCATACTGGTTTCTAGCTAAGTGTCGGTGGTCAGCAGAGAACAAACAGGCAGGAAGGACAGAGCCGATACCCCCGGGGGACCCATGCTGACTGGAGGATGAGGCAGGGTGTCAGCTTTTATGAGAGAAGAAAGCCTTATGGGGAGGCCTGGGCAGAGAAGAAGGGTCTGGAGTCTGCAAGAGAAACTGAGGCAGGAATGAGCTCCCTCAGGTACAACTGACACAGATTATGTCCAGGAGGTCAGAGTGCAGGAACCAGGGTCCTGGAAAAACAGAGGATGAAGATTCAGGACGGGGGATATGGGGAGAAATGATTGGGAACCCTCAGTTGCCATTCGTTCTACACCAACAGGCAGTCTGAATGGAGAATGCTTGCTTTGATTTTTTTGTAGAGAAGGGGCATGGGGCAGGGGGGTAAGGTCTCACTGTGTTGCCCAGGCTGGTCTCGAACTCCCGACCTTAAGAAATCCTCCTATCTCAGCCTACCAACGGATGGAGATTCTGGGCTTGAGCCACCATGCTGGGCCAAGAGCAAGCACTTTCAAGTTCTCCTCCCCTCACCAGACCAAGCTGAAAAGGTGACCACGGAGGCACAAGAGCAAACTCCAAGGACATCCATGAAAAGAGTGGTTCTTAAACTTGAGTGCGCATGGGGATCTCTTGAAGGGCTTCTTACAATACAGGTGGTCATGCCCCATCTCTGCAGTGTCTGATTCTGGAGACCTGAGGCGGAGCGGTCCCCTGGAGCATTTACATGTCTAAGAAGAGCCCCGTTCTGCTTCTTTGCTGGCCTGGGAGGACACTTGGAGAGCCAAGCTAAGTGCAGCAGCTACAAAGTTCTAAAGCAGGAAAGAAAATAAGCAGAGGACGCAGGTTGGGAACGCCCGGGCTTGCCCATCCTTCAGCCTGCCTCCCGCAGTCCTTCTCACCAGCTCCAGGGCAGGCACAGGCCCGTCCAGGGGTGGATCCCCAGCCAGGAGCCCTGCCATGGACAGCAGCCTTCTCCCTTTCACTTTCATCTTGGCACTGACAGATCAGCCCTTTCCCAGAGCACCCAGTGTCCCCTCTGCTTTGCCTCCAAGGACCTAAGGGTGCTCGGGACAGATTTCGGACAGACATTCAAGGACACAACTGTTTGGGGCTATTTTTCTTGTTTGGAATATCTGCAAGTGGACAGACCTGTGCCATGCCACACTGAGTCTCTTCCCTGGTGCTCAGTCTGCCTTCCTTCCAGGTTTCTGTCTTCTCAATTTCTGTGATTCTTCTGCACTAAAGGAGCAACATAAACTGGGGGTGGCTGGGAGCCCGTTTAATATTTATTCTGGGTACACTCTTTGCAAAGTCTTAACAATATGATTGGCTGCAATGCGGTAACCCCAAACCTGAGAGGGCTTGCTGTAATGTTTGCCGATTCCAAAGAAGTCTCCCAGAAGTCCAGCAGGGAAAGACATTGGTTTATTAGAACTTACGGGAGGTACAGATGGTGACTGCTTGGTGAAGAATCCATGCTTTGGGACCGTTCAGTAAGCCGTTTTTATAATCAAAGCAATCACGTTAACTACTCAAATTCCTATTCAGTGTATACAATTACACTGATTAAGAGTCAGTTTTGCTAGGTGACCTGCATCTCATGACTCATGACTGGGAATATGCACACCCATCACAGACCAACCTTGGCCAGAGGCTGCTCCCTAGGGGAGAAGGCAGAAGCCAGATATGGGGGAGACAGTCTGTGTCTGGACAGCACCTCACGTCGATCATGATGTATGTCCTCACTCCCATCCTACCCTCACCCCCACAGCATGCCCTACACTCTTCATGCATTGTTTTCTAAAGGCTGTGGTGGTGAGGAGGAAGGTGGATTGTAAGAAGAAGTATTAATAAATGGCTACTAAGACCCACAGGGGGGTGCGGGATGGGCAGGGATGGGATGTGCACATTGCTCTCAACTGTCATGTCCTAACTCTGTCTGCACATAGGAATCACCGGGAAGTTTTCTACAACGATTATGCTCAGAACACGAGATTCTAATGTAACAGATCTGGGCTAAGAACTTTGCCTTGGGATATTTGCATGTCCCAGGGGATTCTGATGTGCAGCCAAGCCTGAGAGTCTCTGTCTAACTGAATTTCTTGACAACACCTGGGTGTGGAGCCCAGCTGCGTTTTTGCAGAGTCACCTTTGACAATCACAAGTCACATTAAGGTAGGCTGGGGTCTGCCGCCAGCAGTGTGAATGTCAATGCCACAGACCTGTAAGGGCAGACAGGTAAGAGCGGAAAGAAGGTGTCCTGAGACGAAGTGAGAAACGTGTTTGAAAACGCAAGTTCAGAGAGCAGAGATGACAGAATCCACGCACAAACATTCTCTTGAGCAGCCGTTCTCAAATTTTAATATCGCCAATGCATTCCCTGGGGACCTTGTTGAAAAGGATGTTGATCCGATTCAGTAGGTCTGTCATGGGGCCTGAAAGGCCTGAGACTCTGCGTCTCTCCTAGTCCCCCAGTTGACACTGGTCTGAGGACCGTTTTTAAGCGTCAAGGACTCAGAGGCCAGAGATGTTGTCTACTTAAAATGTTTTGAGGAACACCTCACCGAGACCTGTTGAGTTGCTATTGCTGTGATAGTTGATACTGCTTTTCCTCATTCCTCAGCTAATTTGAGATTCCATTCCTTGAGAAAAGTGACTTTCAGAGGACACAAACATCAGGACAGCATCGTGCCTATTTCCCATCACCCTCCTCGGACACCGTCCCCATTTCTCCACACCTTTCCCCACACCTTTCCCCCACGTGAGGCTTATATTCTGAAGACTGAAACGAGGCAAGGCTGGCATCGACCTAGGGAAGCAAAGAACGCAAATAAGTAACCTGTTACCTGGGAACAGAACAGCAATTCTTTCATAAGTGAATGTCAATGAGGTGTAATTTTCTGCTGTGGTAGAATTTCTACACCTGACGGTTATTCTTAATATACTTTAATTAAGAGGTTAATCTGTTGTAGAAATTGCTTTTCTCTGAAGCCACCTGAAATCAATTTAAACTCAATTACAAGTGGTTAGCTATTGTTTATGTGGTTAAAGATTAGAGAATACATTTTTGCTTGTCAGAAGCAATCAGAGCAAATTTTGAACGTCACGATCAGAGGAGAGCCTGAATAGCTGAGTGCTCTTTAATGGGCATAGAGAAACCATTAGAAAATGTAATCAGTCATATTTGATGACTTGACCTTGGGACTCAGCTAGAAAGGGGTCTCATCACATCTGTCCCATAAGTGCCACCAGGATTGCTCTGCTGAAATTAATTGATCATTACGTGCTTTCTGAGAGTCTAATATACCCTATTTGATGGAATATAAATTGCAAAAATAATCTGTAAATTATATAACAAGCTTCAGAATACACTTGCCCTCTGTCTCCTCAACAGAGATTAAATCTGACAGCTAGTTTCGAAATGATCAGAATTGCTTAACTCCCTCAATAGTTTGGAATGCTTGAGTTTCACAAAGGAATAATAATAAAAAAAAAACTATCCCATGCCACGTGCCCAGTATATAAATTTGAATTACAATCCATTTTCTATCAGTAAAATGTAGAGATAAAAAATAAGTCTGAAAAGGTCTTCTGGGGCTTGAATGCATTATTTTATTCAATGGCTTAGAAAGACTCTTAGCTGCTATTAAAAATTTGGATGCAAGTCAGAGACGAGGAACTATTTTGAATCCCGTCCACTTTAGTGCTGAGTATAGGAGAGAACCACATGCCTCTAATGTGCCAGCCAGTTTGCCAGTGTGGTGTCGCATAGACTGGCAGAGGCACTCACAATGACGGTGCACTCTGCTGATTATCAGTAGGTTAAAGTTTGCTTGTCGTCCTTCCAGGTGTCAACACGATGACTCCAATGACCTCCTCTGTTTATGTGTATTCATCTGGGTCCGAGACATTCTAATGTACACATTCCATGACATTTCAGTTAACATTGTAGAAAGTGTCCCTCTAGGGCTCCGCCTCCCTCGACCCTGGAGAATTATCCATTTTCCTTTGGGCGGACACTTTTTCTATTTGAAAGAAATCTTTCAAGACTTTTCTTCATAAGCATTGAATAGCTAACTATGGGTAGAAGAAGATCATCTGTTCTTATCTAATTGGTACAATCAGGGAAGGCCACATTTTTGGAGTCTGGAAAAAGTAGGTTTCATGAAATGGGCACAGGATGGTGTTTTGCATGAGACTGTTCCCTAGATGCCGGGACAGTGATAAGTTATCCAGGAGAAGGCTTTCTTGGAAACAGACCTCTGAAAGCCAATATCTCTTGAGAGTTGTGTTGAGAAGTTCGGCTAAAGGGACCATATTTATGACGCAGGGCTCTGACTCACATTGTGTGGATTCCAATCCTGCCTCTATCATGTATTAATTGTGAGCCTTTGGTCTTGACCTCTTAAAATCTCAATTTCCCCAACTGTAAAACAGAGATAATCATGAAGATTATATGCCATAACGTGTATACAACATTTGGTACAGAGCATCAGACACATAGACTTATTACACTTTTTATCATAATTCAACAAAACATAACAATTATTGGGTGTTTATTCTGGTCCCTAAATTAGTTTGCACAATTTGAGAAATAACTCTTTTCTTGGCTTATGAAATTTTTGATATGAAGAGTTTTACAAAGATACCAGAGTGAAGCTAGATCTCATTTTTCATTCCATAAGTTCCCTTTATGACAACTTGTCCTGGAATAAGCGTGGGAGTGGGGAGAGGGGAGGGGTTTCAAGGCAGGGGCCTGAGCCGTGGTCTCAGCTCAGTCATAAACCAGTTATGTAAGTTTGAGAGCAAGAAATCTGTCCCTTCTTTGGGCTCAGATTGTTTGTACAAAATGACAGGGTTGAACAGATGACTGTTAAGGTCACTGAGAGCACTCAGAGTCCAAGATTGTATACTGGTGACCCTCTCTGCCAGAGTATTTCCTGATCCACTAGCCACAATGTGATCTGAAAGCAGAGTGAGACACACCCAGGTCAGAGTGGGCAGTGCTGGTGACCCTGCACCTGTGGCTTTAAACCTTGGCTCGCTGACCTCTCTGTTCCTGGCACACGGACCCTCACATAGGTGGCCACTCACAAAGGCAGGGTGACTCAGTCTTTGGAATCACGTCTCTCTTTGAGAAACATCACACACTCTACACTCCCTCTCTTAGCCCCACCCTAGGACCTGCTTATAAACCCCCTCATGCCCCAGTATCCATCCCTACTTAACATGCTGTGATTTGGAGAGTGCCTGCTTTTGGCTGGTTCATCCTGCCCCTCCCCAAATGCCCACCTCGACAGGAGGCATCCAAGGCATTCTGAGGACCAGATTCAGCTCACAGGGGAGAGATTTTATCTCCCCAGAAGGAGTTTTCACAATTGGAACGAGTTTCCAACATTTAAAAATCAAGAGATTTCACAGAAAACTCCAATTTCCAGCTTAAAAAAATAGAAAAAGGAAAAATATGCCCAGAATTTTCCCAAGAAGGATGACCTGGTTCTTATAGCAGAGGGTGAGAAGTCCGCCAGAACACGAGTAAGACAGCACCCTGACTCCCCACTGTAGGATGTCTCAGAAGCAAGTCAAGCTCTGTCCCCTCTGACCTGTGTTAGCTGCCACAAATGTGTCATGATAGCCAGTCACCCCGAGACCCATGTCACAGAGGCTCTACTTGGGAGGAAGCTCACTTCTGTCCCCAACATGCTTTACTCCTGAAGTTACCTTTCAGGCCCTGCAAGGCATTTGAGTCTGTGCCCTCTCCCTTGGCTTCATCGATGAAGTCAACCTTTAAGAGTTCTGGTCCAGCCAGGCATGGAGGCTCATGCCTACAATCCAAGCACTTTGGGAGGCAGTGGCAGGAGGATTACTTGAGCCCAGGAATTCGAGACCTGCCTGGGCGACATAGCGAGACCTCGTCCCTACAAAAAAAGGAAAATTAGCTGGGCACGGTGGCACGCGTCTATAGTCCTTGCTTCTTGGGAGACTGAGGCAGAAGGATCATCTGAGCCCAGAGGCCAAGGCTGTGGTGAGTCAGGATGATGCCATGTAGTTTGGCCTGGGTGACAGAATAAAACTCCAACTAGAAAAAAAAAAAAACGGGCTCAGTGGCTCAGCCTGTAATCCCGCGCCTTTGGGAGGCTGAGGTGAGTGGATTGCCTGAGCCCACGGGTTCGAGACCCGCCTGGGCAGCGAGAACTCATCTCTACAATAGATTAAAAAAAAAAATCAGCTGGGCATGGTAGTGCATGCCTGTAATTCTGGCTACTTGGAAGACTGAGGCAGAAAGATCGCTGGAGCCCAGCAGGTCAAGGCTACGGTGGACGGGAGCGGCCACTGCACTCCAGTCTGGGCGACAGAGTGAGACTCCAACTCAAAAAAAGAAAAAAGAAAGAAAAAAAAGAGCTCCAGTCCTTGAAGATGCCATCCTCATGGGCATGCAAATTCCTGGAACAGGATTTGCACTTTGAGCTTTAAATAAGCTATGCATGGCTCTGTAGAAGACTCTGAGTGCACGTGTCACTGAGAACAGGGAGGAAAGGGTTTGGGAACACAGAGACGCTGGCTGGACTTGGGGATTAAACCAAGAGTCTGGGAAAGGGTAAGAGTGGGGGTGGGCTGGGAAAAGGACTTAAAGCTTTCGCAATGCTTCTGGACCAGCACTGTTGTTCTGAGGGTGAGAGAAAGGCAGGGAGAGATGTGGAGGGAGACAGCCTTCCTTCACAGAGGGACCCTCCTGTAACCTAGACCAACTCCACATGGTCTCCTGTGGGCACCAGTGCACCCAGGTTTCTGCTGTCTGTGGGAGGACAAAGAATTCCCAGGGCGAGAGGACATTGGCGAGGACACTTGGTGCAACCTCTCTGCAACTCGTTTTAGGACAGAAACACCTGCAATTAACTTACTGCCCCAGACCTGAATTTCCTCAGGATTTCTATCATCTGGTTTCCTTGGCTGTGATGAGAATTGGGTCTCGCGGCCACGTGTGGAGAGCACATCACTGGTGTAAACTCGCATTTAGATGTCCTGTATCTACCATGGTGTGCTTGCTAAAGAGGCCACAGGTGAGTCCTGTCAAAGGCAACCCTGAAATTGTACTCGAGAGAAGGTTTGTATTAGAGCTACAGCACCATTAAATTAAAACCAGTGAGGACAAGACCACGGGCGGCTAATGCCAACCCATAAGACTGGGTTCAATGTGCCAGTCAGTGCCTGACCCCAGAAATAATCAAAGGCCATGAAATCAGTATCTACACAGTAGCTTCACTGCCATAGTCAACGTTGCCTTTAATAGACTCATTCACTTGAGGACTCAGCGACCGAACCAAAAGGAAGAATAGACCAATACCCACAGGGTCCATGTGCAGACAAAAAAAATTCTGATGAGGAGATCAACTCCATTGTCTTAGTCATACAATAAAAGTTTTTACTCTTGTGCAAAAGGCTTTCACAGTCAAAGGCTTTTTGCTTTGTACTCTGAAATCTCTAACTCCATTTCCCTAGAAATAGCAAGGGTGTTATGTCATGTTAAATTTCTCCTTTCAGTTGAATTGTCTGGCATGAAATTTTGGATTGAATCTGTTTGGGGAAAAAAAAGACCATTTACTTTTTCTCTCTGTAATTATTTTGTTCACTTACTGAGTACTTCAGCCAAACCCTACTGAAGAAATGAGATGTGGTTTACACTGCATACAGATATGATAAGAGGTTTGGGTTTTCCATTAATGCCGTAAGAATACATTTTAAAAAGTAGTTAAAAACACAAATCTTGCCATTTGTATCCTACTATCTGTATTCTGTATATTTCCTTTAACTGTTTTGTATGTGTATTTATATGTCTGTAATGAAAGTGAACACGTAATGTTTTCTTTTGTTCTGTTATATGCTTCATTTGGATGACTGGAGAATAATCCGCCTAATGAATCTACCGTTGTGGTAGATTGCAAAACTGCTTCTAATTCTTCACCCTTTCTGGTTTCTACGTTCCCTACGATGTGATATTGCAGCTTCTCCCATGAGGGGTGAAACTTATTTTCCACCCCCTGGAATATGGGTTGGCCCTACGACTTGCTCAGGTCAGCAGGATATAACAGGTGTGTCAACTCCAAGCCTGGGCCTCAAGATGCCTTGTACACATCTGCTTGCCTTCTTGGAAACTTGTTGTAGCCAGACAACCATCACTTAGTCTTTCTGGTCACCAAGCGAAACCCTCCTGGATCACTCAGCTGTCAGCTAACCTGCCAGCTGACTATAGTTGCACAAGCTGAGACCCAAAGAAACCACCAGCTTATCTATAGGCTTGTGTGCAGAAAACAAATGCTTACTGTTTTAAGCCAAAAAGTGTTGGAGTTGTTTGTTATGCAGCAATAGCATAACTGCCAAAATTCTTTCCACTGTTTTATTTTTCTTGCTTATGCAGGTGTTTCTAAGTTTTCTCAATAATAAAATAATGCTGTGATGAGTATCTTAGTGCAAGTGAAGGATATGTTTCTATGAATGTTTTCATTTGGGTTAAGGAAATGGGCAATTTGATTTTAAGACCTTAACACTTATCAAATACAATGTGATTGAGTGCAATTCTGGAACCATCTTTATACAGTTATCATTGTCAAGCAAATATAAGCTTTCATATTGCAAAATTGTTTATATGCCTGTAATTATTTTGTTAGTAAATGCATGCAGGAACAACAAACATGCATTTTCTTTGTGGAAATTATGGCATGTGATCCTATCTGATCTCACCCCAGGCAAATCTCAGAAAACCTCAGAAGCTCATAGAAACTCAAGTTTCAGCTGAGCAAATTCCAAGCATATTGACTCCTCCCAGATGGTTCTAAACAATAATCCATTTTTTTTTTTACCAACCCATCTTCTCTCCTCCAGAGAAATCATGGTCACCCCAAAGTCTGGCTGTCTCCAGCCAAGGCTAAACCATCTGTTGAATAAGTTGTGGCCACTCAAGGTATATTGGTCGTGGGTCTCTAGGAAATCTTGCCTACATACTCAAGGTATATTGGCTGTGGGTCTCTGGGAAGTCTTGCCTACATATGAAGTCATTCCCATCAGCCTAATGACTGCTTCATGCAAGCTGAAGTGTCCCGCTATAGACAGCACCAGTCACCCATACTGTTTTTTCATTATGTAAACAGGCCTTACCCAGTCATGCCCGTCTAAGATGGCTGATCTCTAAGTGTTGTGTAAGGCAAATACTGACCATCAAAGATCCATTGCTTTCTAGTGATTCTTTACTAAATTAGATCACCAGAAAGCAACATAGCCATGTTATTTATTTCAGGTCCCTTTGTTTACCATTATTGGTGTTATCATCATTAATATCTCTTTAAGAGAAGCAAACCTCATGGAAGAGTTTGAGAAGAGTTAGAGTTTGAAAATCTGTTCGAGCTGCGTTCTCCTTTGTGTTTTTACCACTCCTCACATAGCGAACCAGACAATCAATTCTATTTAGACTTTGAGGTTGTTTTACAGTATCTCTTTTTTTTTTATAAACTGTGATGCTTTCTTTGATTAGCTATTGAGAATTATGATACTCGTTCTCTTGACCCTTTTTGAGGGCTCACAAGAAAGCTCTATCATAATGTGTATCTTCACCTAGATCATTCTATAAGTTCTTCTCTCCCTCTATCTTCTCCTACATGACTTAATTATTCTTTGTACCTTTGTTATAATGGTTCCATTACATTTTTATATATTTGCAAGTAGCTTTGACCACTTTTCTGTTGTATACCTGCCCTCTCTTGACTGACTATGTAGTCCTCTGGAAAAGTCTTAGTTAATTCTGACCACTTGTCTTGTCAGAAAGAAGAGCTATCCTCATGGCGTATAGAACCACTTGTCCCTTCACTCACTTACAGAGAAATAAATGAACGTGCAAAGAGTATGCCTACCTAAATGGTAATCTTGTAGCAAGTGATAGTGCCAGCTCTGTAATGGAGACCCTGAACCGCGTTTTCTTTGAATTATATACATGATATCCATCACCTTTTTAAGCAAAAATATGAAAAATACTGCCTGCATCATTTCATTCAACATCAGGGGCTTCATGTTGAAAGAAAGATATTAGACCTTTTCTTTTTCATCTTGTGTAGTGAAAGTTGTATTTCCCAAGTATTTCTGACATTTACCCCTTCTGACCCAGATCTAGATGAATTCCAAGAGATTGGTGAGATGATTCGCAGCTGAAGTTCTGGATTTTAGTGTTCTTATTCCCTTACATAAGTTCAGATTCTTGAGTCACACCTACTAAGAAATCAAAGGTGTATGTTATTTGGCCCAAGACTCTGCCTGTCTCTACCTTGTGATCCTGAGACCCCAGACTGAAATACTCACAGATCCTCCATATTCCCCCAAGAGTCACATTTATGTGATAGAAAGAGACAGAAAACTCTTCACCTACATCACCTAGGTGCCTGCCTCTGTCTTCCCTTGGACTAGGGTCATCAGGGCAAAGAGATCCTGGCTCCTCCCTGCACCCTGTGGGAACCCCATATCCATCAGTCCCCAATTTTCTTGGGACTCTTCCTTAGCACTGTTCCATGAGACTCAGGGCCACTATGCACTTGAGGCCTGCTTGGGTCAGTTGCCCACCCAAGTGATCATGAGAAATTTGACCTAACTTGTAAAATGGACCATTTATATATGAACAGCCACCATATAGTAAAATTCCATGGCCTTAAAGAATTTTTTTCTTAAATATTATAATGATTTCATATATCTGTATTGACTGCAAGAACTTAACTGAACTCAGGAACTCTGTAATACACATCAGTAATTAGACACTAAAAATATTTTTTGTAATCTGCTTTTGTGAAAAGAATGCCCAGTGAATCATCTCCAATCACACAGAAGATAAATTTTGCTGCAAAAAACTAGAATCTCAGAATGTTTTCTGAAACAAATCGATTAATCAGTTCCCACTTTTTGGTTGCTTTATGATCAGGGATTCCTCTGCTAATAAAGTCCTCTCTCTTCTTACTACTGCTTTTACTTGACCATTCAATAGCTCCTTGCTTGACTGTCTAAACAAAGAAAGAATCTGTGCACAGTCTGGGTCGGGGAGTGGTACAGTCAGAATTTCATCACACGGCCACGTGAGAGCTTTGGGTGGTGGTTTTGGGGCTAGTGGGTTATCTAAAACCAAGGACAGGCTATCTGTGAGAAGAGAATCTAGAAAAGGTTAAGAATGTGGGAAGAACAACAGTGGTGAATCCGAGGCAATCCAAATAATAATAAAACAATGACAATGCTGTTGGCTAGCATTGATTCAAGTCCAATTATAGAGAGCCAGTTACTCTGTCTTCTTTTTAAACATCGTTGCCTATCTTTTTGCTAATTCATATAAGCAATTACTGAATGCCCTTGTAGTAGGTGTTTGATTAGATTCATTCATTCATTTATTCACCATTCATACCTTCTGTGAGCTGGGTGGTCACCTTTATGTTGGGGATATGGCAGTGAGGATTCCAAAGTCCCTGTTCTCAAAAAGTTTATATTCTAGTGGATGTTGGGGACAACAGACACATATGTCAGGTGGTCATAATTGCAACAAGAAAAATAAAACATCATGCAGAGAAGAATTATAGTGATAGAAGTAGAACAGAAAGAAAAAAATCGATATAGGTGGTCAGATAGAGTATAAACGTAAATTTTTGATGTGAAATTTTGAAGCTTTTTTTTAGAATAAGTTCATGTCATTGAAATCTCTTTTGGGCAGCAGTTCTGAAATTTGGACCTTAACTTGCTGAAAAGCTCCTTGCTACACATTCACACACCCTCAGAGATGAGAGCTGAAGGAAAAATATAACCCAAAGAAGCATGCAGCATGTGACCCTGGAGGTCATCTTGTCCTTAACATGTAAAACACCATTTGCGGCCAGTCTGACGTCAATCAGCGAGGCCTAGCAGATGATTCATCCCGGTGCTTGTACGGCTGCTGGTTCCTGTTATTGTTTTCTCCCCACACGTTTGTTAATCATTTGTTGGAGTTAGGTTCAACACTCTTGTGCTTTGTGGGGGCTTCCCCTATAGCTTCATCAGGGCCAACCCCCTTGTGAAAATGCAGGTGTGGGTCGGCTCCCCTTTGGTCTGAGGCCTTGTTTCTTTTTCCTGAGGGGCCAGCACCTTGGATTGAGCCACCAGAATGAAGAAGCCCGGTCTGTAAAACAAAACCGTAAGTAGCCATAGATTGGAGGAGAGAGCGTGTCACTCTTTACAGAAGCACACTCACCTGAATGGTCTTAATTCCACTCTGAAATGATGGTAAAGTTTAAGATAACTCCATAAGGGGCCATTAACCTGAATAAGTGTCATCAGATATCAAGAGAAGGGAAGACAACCGTGATTTGAGTATAAACACGAGAAGGACAGAGACCAGATGCCACTAGAATTTCAAAAACCCAGATCTTCTTACAAAGTCCACTCTAACCCCAAGTGTCAGAGTTGAAAAGTCATTCCTCAGATATGCAGACATGAAGGGAACAGCTTCATAAAACTCCCCCACTCCAACAGCAGGAGGCCCTTAGCAAGTCTTCTTTTTTTTCTTTTTAATTTTTTCTAAAATATCCTCCTTCTTAGCTTTAGAGCAAACAAGACGGACACCGCAGACTCGACTTTCTCGGTTGAGAAGCTTTCCTCCTAGCCGACTTGTCAGAAGACTCTTTGTCCTCAAACACAGAATAAGATAGAGCTCACCACCAGCAACAGCGTTTTTCTGACCAGACTCCAAATGAAACTTCAGACCAGACTGGAGTCTTTCAAAGCCAGCCTGATCCTAGGCTGGGTCCCGCTTGCAAAAACTACTAATGACTTGCTGGTAACTACCCAAGTCCGAGAAGCCTACAAACACTTGAAACGGGGAAATGAAAAAGAAGTTTCTTCTCTTAGTTCATCTCATCACCATCTGGCTAGCGTTTATAATCCTGATTGCACTATGATTAATTTTTTATGCCAGAGATTTCTGCTAATTAATTGTAATTACCAAGAACAGGAAATTTCAGTGTGACCAGATCATGTTTACCCAGAATGGCAAAGTTGGAGAACTGTTTTTAAGAGACAGTCTTGGGATGGTAAAATGTGGGGAGTTGAGTAGAACCTCTGAAATAAACTGGTTCCAATCGTTGACTGAATAGTTGAGGAAACATGTGAGTTTTGGAACTAGTTAGTAGCAGAACTGGTCAGAAAACACTGGCCTCCCCATGTCCAGTCCAGTGGTATTTATGCTCTGTCCTGCTACCTTGAGAACTCATTAGTTAGACTAGAAGCAGCCACGCCTCTCCTTTTGGGTGAACTCATCAAATTCAGGGTGGAATCTGGTCCAAATGTCTATTGCATCATCGTGTCTCTTTGAAACTCCAAGTTCTTTGGACATAGAGTTCTTGTCTATGTGATGTGAACCAATCAGTTCTCTGGGGGGGAGGAAATACCAATCCAAACACTTGGCTGGTGTCTTAGAGGGAGAAGAAATCTGGGTGATGGAATTGTTAAAATTGAATTCAGCAGCTGTTTTTGCATTCCATTTTGCATTCTTATTAGGTCTAGACACCTTGTCCAAAGCTGAGGTTGGGGCACGAAATCACATGAAAATTGTGGGGCACACTGTCACACAGTTGCACTAGCCCATGACCTGCCAGTGCCTGCTAGGTTTCTGAACAAAAAAATAATCTCGTGGCATTTAGACTGACAGGCTACATTTTTGCTTCTAAACAGTCGATGTTATTTCAAAAGGAATATTTATGTGTACTCTCTACATGTCAAATAGATAAGAGCCATAGCTTACGTTTAAAGTGATAACTGGCCGGGCTCAGTGGCTCATGCCTGTAATCCCAGCACATTGGGAAGCTGAGGCAGAGGCTCACCTGAGCCCAGGAGTTTGAGACCAGCCTGGGTAACATAGCAAGACCTCATCTCTACCAAAAAAAAGAAAAAAGAAAAGTTAGCCAAGTAGAGTGGCATGCACCTGTAGTCCCCGCAACTTGGGAGACTGTCACAGGAGGACTGCTTGCCCAGGGGTTGGAGACTGCAGTGAGCCAAGATCATGCCACTGCACTTCAGCCTGAGCAACACACTGAGACCCTGACCCCACCCCCCCAAAAAATGAGAACGGTCCCCTTACAAAGAGCAATACATGGGGAAAATAAAATGGTCTTAGCGAACTAACATTTGAAATGGCGAGTTAGGGAGTCCCTTTTAGTCTGAGAGCGGGGTCACCCTATTCGTTTCTGTATGTGGATCTGTGGAAGCAGAAACATACATGTCTGGAATAGCCAGTGCCTGGCACGGGGTCAGGGTCCCGGGAGGGATGAGTGCATCAGTCATTCTTGGCTTGCGAGTTTCTGAAAGTAGGAGCCAGTTTGACTCACCATGTGACCCACTCCACCCTGAAGTGACACCTTTGCCTGACTTTGTCCAAGTGGGCATCCAACATACAACAGTTGTTTTAGGAGGTCACGAGTTGGGACCTGGAGACGTTTACCTATGGTGGCCCCCAGAGGGCTCGGGGAGCTCAGCACTGGGACCAGATTCGTGAGTGTCATGGCATCCTCCTGATCACATCCTGAAGGTGGAGTCAGAACCAAATGCACTAGCTTCTTCCTGGCAGCATTGTCTGATGAACGCCATGCTCTTTGTGCAAGTGGTCATCAGACAGCGACATTGTCGACTCCTTTTCTAGCCTGATTCTCTTCTCCCTCCGCCAGCAAGAAGTTGTGTAGATTTTATCACCTCTGTGGTCCCTCGTGGCCTCTTTAGCATAGGTCTTTTTCTGTCACCTGGGCTATTGCAATCATATTCTAGTTAATACACTCACCTCAAGAGTCAACCTTTCCCAGCCCATATTGTGATTTGTTATAACATTTATTTTTCTAAAACACAGACCTGGTCAGTCAACTCACCTGTTTAAAAAAGCCTTCCAGGCTGGTCACGATGACTCATGCCTATAATCCCAGCACTTTGGGAGGCAGAGGAGAGAGGACAGCTTGAGTCTAGGGATTCAGGACCAGCCTGGGCAACTTGGCGAGACTTCATCTCTACAGTAAATTAAAACATTAGCTGGGTGTGGTGGTGTGTACCTGTGGTTCCAGCTACTTAGAAGACTGAGGAAGAAGGATCCCCTGAACCCAGCAGGTCGAGGCTATGGTGGTCGTGATCATGCCACTGCCCTCAACAGAATGAGATTGTGACTCAAAATAATAATAATAATAATAATAATAATAATAATAATAATAATAAAAGCCTTCCATGGCCTCCTAGTGTCTGTAAGTTAAATTTCAAACTCCTTTGCAGGACAGTCAAGGCCATTCTTTCTCTGTCCCCACTGCCGTGTGACCCTTACTTTGCCAACATCAAGGACACAACTCTGTTTGGGGCCTCTGCTCCTTAGCTTGTGCACGCCTGCCTGAAATATCCTTGCACTTTCTCTGCTGCTGGTGTCTGTTTTCCAGTGGACAATCGTTCCCAACAAGGCAGGTGTCCTGTCTGTTTTCCTCAGTGTTTTATTCCCAGTATTTAGTGCGGTGTCTGACACAAAATTGGTATCCAAGAAATCTGTGCAATTGATTGGAAAATATTAAAAAGACAGAGAAATGATTTGCATCAAATTAACGTTCAGTTGTATTTTCATTCCTAGGAGGTAGTGTACTCTGAATGAGACTTTTCAGTTCAGTTTGGTGCCATATGTATTAGGAAACACAAAGCTTTTTTTTTTTTTAGATATAATGTTGTCTTTATTTACAGATGACCTAACCACATACATAAAAACCCTAAGAAGTCTATGAAAAGCTCAGATAGCTAATAAGCATGCTAAGGTAGGAAAACAAGATCAATTTATATAAATCAATGACATTGCAAAATGTGCACCTGAAATTTATTTTTTTTTAATTAAAATTAAGTAAACAATAGCATTCATAGTAGCATTTTAAAAAGTCACCACTTGAGGTAAACCAGATAATGCAAAATTTATACTTGTCCAGGTAGTAGAAACACAAAGATTGATCAGACAGGCCATGTCTACACTTGAGAGAGTCAGTCTGAATGAATCAGTGCTGGCAGAAAATGGCATCACCATCTAAAGACTGGGGCAGACGCTCATAGGTAAACTGAGGCAGGGGCCTCCTACTGGATTCTCCGCCTGTGATTTCTGCCCCTTACAATGCAGTCCGCAGATCTATTTCCCAGCTTCATTTTCTTAAGCTCCTTTTTTGAACCTGTCAGCCCTCATCTTAATCATCAGATGCACTGTGACTTTTGTCACTCACAGGGAGCAGTCCCAACAACTTATGAAAACCATAGTCTTCCCAAAGGATCCAGTCTGAGGCTGTCATGATCTGCTCTTATGGGACTCTGTCTTGCTCTAGGGAGCCTCTTACACCCTAGCGTGGGTGTTCCACTCCTGGAAGGATGCTGAGAGCCATGGTGGAAGGCAGCAATGCTATCCTGGAAGCAGTTGTCATCGGTGATTGCTTGTCCAGATCCCAAGAGGAAGGCTCAGCGTCCTGGACTGAGCTCTGTCCCCTATGTCTTACGACCTCCTTGTTCTACAAACCACCCCCTCATGCTGTCCTTTCACTGCTCTTCTGCCTGCAGGTGCCTCGGAAAAACAGCTGGAGTTGTCTGTCCTGTTCCTGGTCAGGAGCTAGTAGAAATCTTTCTTAGCTTAACTTCCATTGTCTTTCAAAGTCCCTCCCTATTCTGCTGCAAAAATTCTAGTGTCTGGAGCTGTCAAAATCACCCAAGGAGCTTACTTAAAATGCAGACTTCCAACCTCCCCTTGGAGAACCATGTATTTAAATCAGGATTCTGGCTGATTCTGAGGCAGGCAGTTCACTATAACAATTTGAGAAACACCCAAACTGTGGTCAACAACAGTTCTGCATGCATTTTTCCATTCGTTTACCCAACCACAAATATCAGCATTTCTTCTACAGCAGAGCTTTTATAACAAGAATTGGATGTCATCGGATCAATTAATTGAGAACAATGGATTACACCTCCTGTTATTACAAAAAGTATCTTCTGAAACTCCCCAGTCATCATACCCTGCTAAAGAAAAACGTGCTCAGGTTGATCCCACATTGCTGCTTGGAGAATCTGCGTGGTTTATAGCTTTTTTAAAAAAAAATCAGGGTTCTCTTATGCTGCCCAGGCTGGGGTACAGTAGCACGATCGCAGCTCACCACAGTCTCGACCTTCTGGGCTCAGGTTATCCTCCTGCTTCAGTCTCCCAAGTAGCTGGGACCACAGGCACATGCCACCATGCCCAACTAATTTTTTTTTTTGGAGTCAGAGTCTTGCTCTTTTGCTCATGTTGGAGTGCAGTGGCACAATCACTGCTACAGCAAACTTGACCTCCTGTGCTCATGCAATCCTTATGCCTCCCAAAGAACTGGGACTACAGGCATGCACCATCATATCCAGCTAATTTTCTGATTTATTGTAGAGATGAGGCTGCACCATGTTGCCCAAGCTAGTTTCGAACTCCTGGGCTCAGGCAATTCTCTCAAACCCACCTCCCAAAGTTCTGGAACTGCAGGCATGAGCTACCACACCCAGACAATTTTTATGATTTTTGTAGAGATGAAGTCTATGTTGCCCAGCCTGTTCTTGAACTCCTGGGCTCAAGCAATCCTCTTGATTCAGCCTCCCAAAGTGCTGGGATTATAAGCATGAGCCACTGTGCCCAGCCAACTTTTTGATTTTTTTGTAGAGATGGAGTCTATGTTGCCCAGGCTGTTCTTGAACTCTGGTTCAAGCACACCTCCAGCCTCAGCCTACCAAGGTGTTGGGATTGCAAGTGTGAGCCACCACACCAGCCAGAATCTGTGTGGGTTATTTGGCTCCCTAGATAATGGTAAGGAAATGTGAGCACCTCTGCCCTTGCATGGAGATGGGAAAAGAAATGCCCCTTTTAAGCTAGATGGATAACTTTGCTCAAATATGATTGGTTTTTAGAGCTATGCTTTTGTGATCTCTTTTAATTCCTGAAGAAAAAAATAACTTTGTAATTGCACATCTGAAAAGTTAACCTCTAAATTCCTCTTATGATTTTAGAGAATTAAATATTTATCAGGAGCACAACTCAACATATAGAGAACATATCACATTGGTTATTTTAGCCTATTAAATTCTGAATACTATGGTAGGAACACAGTGTCAGAATGGCAAAGCAGGGCTTGTTTTCCTGGCTTAAAGGGGTTTACTGGGGTTTAGCAGGTGGTAACATATGATGATCATATTTACCCAAACCAAAACTTAGTAGCCATATATGACATATGGTCTTACAAATCTGAATGCAAAGTTACTCTTACTATTCCTGGATGTATGTTACTTTTGCATATTAATTCACCACTTCAGCCAGAATGATTGGTTCGCCACTCAGCCTTGCCACCCACATTCCTGCCACCTCTCCTGGTTTCACATAGTTTCCCATTCTTGGAATACCTTCCTGTCTATTGTTCTACTCTTCTAAGCCTAATTTATCCAAGATCTGTTAATGTTCTACCTTGGTGAAGCCAGTCTAAACCATCTCAGGCCACAGTGAGCTTCAGAACGCTTTTGTCCCCTATTGTCTACACGCTTAATTGGCGTTTAACAGATGCCAAGGCTCTGTTGCAAACTTCTTTATGTCCAAGTCACTTCCCCAATTGTGCCTCTAACCAGTCCTTTGGCGGGCAGCCATCAGACTTCACGTGTCTTCATAGTTACCAGGTTGAGCCTAGCTTCTGGCCCTTGGCGGGTGCTCCTCAGCCCTGAGATGTGGATGAGATAATGAACTTTGTATTCTGTGTTTGCCAAATCTTCTCTTTCGTGGTTCATTCCATCATGCACCTTCTAAATTCCACGATGTCCACGATGTCTAAAATTTCAGCAAGAGTGTTGTCAGGTCAAAGTGATTTCCTGGGAGTTACATCCATGTAAAACAAGAGACTCCTGCCTTTAGGAATCAGGCAAGGAATGAGGTTGGGCTGAGCGCATCTAGTTTCATATTCTGTCACAAGGGAACACTGGGAAGAATGAAGCAAGCCCATCTGATGGGCTGCTGGGCTGCTGGGCTGTAGCCTCTGCGTACAATCAGTAGAGCCCGTTCACGCCTCTGTGTGTTCTAGGCCTCTGACTCTCTCAGCTCGCCTCAGTCCTCTAACCCACCGTTATGGCAGTTTGCTCTTTGGTTAAGGCCCTTCGGCTGCCCTGACCTAGATGCCAATGACTGGCTGAACCCGAAGGCAAAGACCTATTCCCGATTTGCTCTGGGTAGCCTGGGTCTACCTCTGAGCACAGAGCCCCCTTCGCCAAGACCATGAAACTCACCAGGCAAGGCTGCTTGTTGTTGCCTTTCCTCCTCAGCTAGCCAAGGGTGCTCCAGCTAGACCCAGCTCTCTGCTGCCCTCGGCAGGTCCCTGGCCTCACTGCCTTCATCACTTGACCCCATTAACTCTGTGGGTTCCTGAAGAGATAAAGGGGGTCTTGCAGTCTGAGATTGGTGGTGTCTTCTGTGTCAGGTGATTTGGTGTCTTTGCTCATTCATTTTTATTCTGGTTGTGTGTGGGAGGTAATTTCTTCTTGACTCACTTTCAAGGCAGCACATTCTGGTTTTGTTCCCTACCTATCCACCATCTTTCTTTTCTCCTACTTAAAACAGCAGTGTTACGAAGTGGAAGAAGTTGGCTGTTTTGGTAACGACAGAATGGTTGAATCAAAAGCCCATGGCCTTTGTGGTAAGATAGATCTGGTTTTAATCCTGACTTCACTCATCATTGGCACAATGAATCTGGGCAATGTTTTTTTTTTTCCTCAACAAAAAGGGCTTTGTGTCATAACATCCAAGCAAAACTGGCTCGTAGATAGTGCTCAGTATTGATTTTCTTTTCCTTCCTTGCGACGTGTTTTCACTCTGAGTAAGGTAGCCATGGCATCAGCATTCCTGCTACAGAAATGAGCAATCCCTGGGTGGAAGACATCTGTAATCTCCCTTCCTCCTCCCCCATCTTCTTCCTCAGTGTGTGGTCTCTCAGATTTGGGAGAAAGAATGGATGCTGGGAAGTTGTTTGGTCAGCAGCCCAGCAATTGCTTTCTCCAGGCTCCAAGTAAAGGGATCATACTTGACTCACAAACTCAGGCAGCGTCATTAAACCATGAGCCACCACGCCTCGGCAAAATGTCAGTTATGCGGAAACCAGGCAGCTTGCTATGCTCTGTTAACTATCGCTGGGTCTGGGAGGGCTCTTTGGAAGACGAACTTCTCCTTTCTAAACATAATAGTAAGCTACGATTCTGCTAGCACCATCCTATTAACGGTACAGGGCAGGGCCTGACCCCTATGACCGTTTGTTGAATTCTTACTCTATGTCAGACGTTTTACGCATTCTATTATGTGACGGTCGGGAGAGCCTTGTGCGGCAGGCTATCACTCCCATTTTACAGAGGAGGCCACTAAAGCTCAGAGAGGTTGAAGTTGCTTGCTCAAGGTCACACAGCTAGCAAAGGTCAAAGCTGGGGCTGGAACAAGTTTCGACTGAACATGATTTTTTACTTGTCTGGATTGTGTTCTGCTGACTCTGAAAGTCAAGGAGCACCCAGAACTAGCCAGTAGGAAGGGCAGCCTGCGGGGAAGCAGATCTTCTCTGGGTTCCAGATGGAGCCACGGGTATTTGGCATCTCTCACTGCCCCAGGGGGCTCGGAAAGGGTAAGCCAAAGGCCAGTTCCAATGACGATGACAACACCATAAAATCATAATGTCAGATCAAAGCTTTTGTCTGCTGCTGTTCCAGTGTTGATTGATAGGCTACATTTTTAAAGATTGCGTCGGTAATGCTTGCTTTATTACTCCTGAATTAGTGTAATGCTTCAAATCATCTTGTAATTCAGCGCAATTATCTATAATTAAAAATAAATTCCTGTAGGGTGAGAATATTAATTCTTGCCCAAGTCCATTTATTCGATTGCACCTATCAACCATTACCCAGCCACACCCAATATACCTGGCATTTATGGCAGACCTAATTTTGCTAACCTTCTATTTCTGATACCACTGTGTAGTCTCTTTTGGGATCAGTATTCCTCTAGGTATTTTGTCTTAGCTGATGCTCTTAAAGGTATTGGCTTTGGTTTGGTTGGCTAATTTAATTCACTCTGAGATTTTTTTTTTTTTTTTTTTTGGAGTTGACATCTCATTCTGTTGCCCAAGCTGGTGGGCAGTAGCATGATCACAGCTCACTGCAGCCTCAACCTTCTGCATTCAGGTGATCCTTCCTCCTCAGCCTCGTGAGAACCTGGGGTGCCACTATGCCTAATTTTTTTATCCTGTAGAGATGAGGTCTCGCTATGTTGCCCAGGCTGGTCTTGAACTCCTGGGCTCAGGCAACTCTCTTGACTCAGCCTCCCAAAGTGCTGGGATGACAGGCGTGAGCCACCATTCCCGGCCGTACTTTGAGATTCTGATGAAAGCTGTGAGGCACATTCTGGGACAAAAATCACACAGGCACACACCCACAGGTAGAATTTCAGGAGAAGCATGTCTTCTCCAGGACTAGGTTCTCCAAGTCTGGTCCCTGAGCAGCGTCAGTATTGCTGGGAACTTAAGAGAAAAGTAATTCTTTGGTTCTACTGAATCAGAACTCTGGGGCAAGGGCTTGTACTGTCATCTGGATCTTAGCAAGGCCTGCAGCTGCATTCTGACACCCAGGAGTTCGAGACTGAGGAGTTAAAAGCCCTGCCCTTGCGGAGTGTCACTGAACATGCTGCCGCAAATACCAGCACTTCTGAGAGCAGAAAGGGTAATGGATCCTTGCAGGCTCTGAACTTAGTGCCTCCACTGAGTGTTAACACCTGCTTGTGTTTCAGACCAAGGGTTCGTTTGCTCCCATGGGAACAAGGCCACAGGCACTCTCATCTTCCATGTGAGGGGGCAGAGAACTGGCTGGGCTCAGAAAGGCTAGATTCAGGAAGTGATAGCATTGGGCGGGGCCTCTCACAAGGTGTATACCCACTTAGGTGGCCTACCTGACCTGGCCTGGGAGTCATCCCTCCCCGAGGCGAGGATGTTCCCTGTGAGACGCTCACGTTGCCCAGCGAGTATGCATATGACTCAGGAAAACACAAGTTGGGGCTCAGCATTTTGGGACATCAACTTTTGGGGCCCATCTCTAAGTATTTCTGGATGGGAAGTTTCATTTCTCAGCCAGCTCACTCTTCCATCAGAGCTGACCTTTTGACTGTGTTTCTATGCTTCTGTTTTACAATGTAAGTAAAATCCAAGTAAAATTAGATTCGTAAAGAATTCTCACCTAAGACCTGAATCTCTCTTGAGAGATTCAACATTCATTACCCCAATTATCAGAGCCATTGTCCTCTGCGAGGACAGAGGCCTGGTGTGCTTGTTCATGGAGAGTGTTAGGACATTTTTGGCTAAATAAGTACAGTGATTATTTCATTGAATTTTCAAAACAATGCACAGAAATCTGACATGAGAATTACTAGGGAGCACATGCCACCCCTCTCTGTATTCCTTTTGTAACCGTGAAGAGAAAATATCTGCCTTCTCCTTTCACTCTTCTCAAAAGGGAGGAGGGCCTGAATTTCTCTGGCAAGTTCGGGAAAAGACATCTTGCTCCACACGACTGTCTGGACATGGAATTTGTTCTGCGTACCGCCTACTTGCTGTGAAGGCAAGTTGGGGAGTGGACACGGATGCTTTCAGTTTGGCCAATACTGATGTGGGTAGATTTGCCTATTTTCAGTGTGAAATATTCAGAAGCCCGTTTGGAGACAGGCCTGAACCCCATTCTCTAGTCCAGCCTTATTTGTCAGTCTGATATTTTGATTCCCTCTATCTGGATTCTTTTTTACTTGATGGTTTCAGTACACCCGTGGTAAGGATTGGATTTTATTTAGTACTCTAACAAAAATCGCAGACTCTGTGTGTGTGTGTGTGTGTGTGTGTGTGTGTGTGTGTGTGTGTGTGTGTGTGTAGTGGGGTCTCACTCTGTCACTCAAGCTGGAGTCCAGTGGCATGATCACGGCACTCCACAGCCTTGACCTCCTGGGCTCAGGCAATCCTTTCACTTCATAGTTCCAAGTAGCTAGGACTACAGATTCACATCACTATGCTAGGCTAATTTTTTATTTTATTTTATTTTATTCTGTAGAGACAAGGTCTTGCCATATTGCTCAGGCTGGTCTCAAACTTCTGGACTCAAGCAATCCTCCCACCTTGGCCTCCCAAAGTGCTGGGATTACAAGTGTGAGCCACCATGCCTGGCAGGTACGGACTTCTTAGATATCGCCTTTCCTTTTACAATCTATGCCTTTCTTCCATGAACTGAGTAGGTCTGGATACTTTTTCTGTTACCTACAAATCCTGGTAGAAATCTCACTGAGTTTTTTTTTTCCCTCCTCTGGAACTCTTTTCCTGCTCGAGCACTAGTTCTAAATGTTCTAGTTCCTTCCTAATGGCATCCCAGAGTCATGGACTAGAGAAGGCTCTGTCTGTCCTCTAGCTGCTTGCCTCACCCTGACTTCTAGAAAAGTCGCCTAAAAGACAACACGGTCTGCAGTCGCGCCGGCTGCAGCGATCACACGTGGGCTGGGCCCGGGGCCTGGGTGGAGACTCAGGGGACTCAAATTTCTACCGGGCTTGCAGCCTATGAGGTGGTCCGGCACTGATGCAGTGTTCCAATAACGTCAGAAAAAGACAGCATAGGCCAAACAGATTCTTTTTTTGAGGGAATCGAATGGGACAGGGGCAAAGTTTGCTAACTGTAAGGTCCGGGAAGACAGATGCATAAAGAGGTGGAAACTCGATGATCACCAAGGCCTGCTTAAGAAACAGCAGAGTGAAAGCGCCGGGACACCGCTGCTGTGGCTGCATGGACAACGGGGTGGCTAGAACCACCGTGGGTCCTAGGACGCCCTTGTCTCCCTCCAATACTTTTGGGAACCTGGATTTATATTTTTGTCTCTGCAACCAGCAAAGCCCAACCAAGATGCTCACTGTCCAGGAAGCTTCTGTCTGTGTCTCTTGAACTCTTTCTCGGTTTCTCCAGCCCCCGGGGAAACGTCCATGGTGTTCCTCAGCACAGACACGAGCGCCTCTCCATTCCAGATGAAGCAATTCTGTCCGTGGATGGCTTACTTCCCACCTCACAGAAGTCCTTCCTGGCCTCAGGGTCCCCTGTTCCTGATGACAGATAGGGGAGGCAGGGCGGGACAGACGTGGAAAGCACACAACTTGCCGGCTATCCCAATCCTTTGATACGCTTTTCTGACTTAAGTATTTGAAATCATTTTTTATTTTATCAGGGTGTCACTCTGTCACCCAGTTTGGAGTGCATGGCACAATCACGGCTCACCACAGTCTCAACTTCCTGGGCTCAAGTGATCCTCCCGCCTCAGCCTCCTGAGTAGCTGGGACTACAGACACACGCCACCATCCTTGACTAATTAAAAAAAATTGTGTAGACGTAAGGTCTCACTCTGTTGCCCATGCTGGTCTCGAACTCCTGAGCTCAGACAGTCCTCCTGCCTCAGCCTTCCAAAGTGCTGGGATTACAGGTGTGAGCCACCATGCCTGGCCACATATGTGTAATGAAAATTTTTCAGTATAATATCTAGTGTTTGAAGAGGAGATTCCCCATAGAGGTCCAGATTCCTAGATTCTCTCGACAGCTCTGCGCACCTGACAACACAGGCCTTGTTTCCCCTAGGGCAATTGCTGGTCAAAGCTGCCAGTCAGCCCTCCCTAGCTGAGTAGATCCTAGGTCTAGGCCCTCCCTGGCCTTCCCTCGTGGCCATTATACTACCTGTCTGTCCCCTGTTGCAATTTGCTTTGCACATACTGATAGAGACAGAATGAAGGAGCAGCTGAGTGAGGACTGGAAGCCAGCGTCCATTAAGCCAGGCGAGCCTTAGAGAAGCAATGCTGAGGATGGAAGCCAGCAGCGACGCCACATTTGATGAGGGGGTGCATCACTGGTGGCGCCCATGAGTTCAGAAGTCAGAGGGCAAGATGATGAAGAAGTCGAAGAGGGTCACACAGGGCGTAAGACAATCAAAGAACTGAGTTGTGAGATGCCGAAGGGAGGTACAGCAGTTCCAAAGATATAAGGCAGTGACCATGGGCAGTGCCTTCAGAATTAGAGACCTGTGGAAGACGATTAACAAAGAAGGCCAAGCTGGATAGGAAGAAAAAGTAGATACTGTCTGAGAGGGAGGTGGTATATCTATGACAAAATATGTAAGATGGGTTGGTGAGCTCTGATGAGACATGAACAAGGCTGGTTTTCCAGAGCTAGAGAGAGCCCATCTGTCACCTCTGAGATTTGTAGACTCCGGTTGCATTTTATCCTTGTTCTAACTTTCCTTTTAAAATGGAAAGGACCTGAAAAAGTTTTTATTTACAATTGATAGCAGCAATTTCCTTTTTAATGATGTCCCTGAGATAGTTTTTTCATCAAATGTTATTTCCAGGTACTCTTCCCTTGTCTCGGCTCCCTTAGGAAGACTGCATATAAAATAAGCAACCTCAGACGTACAGTAAGAAATTTGATGTATAGAAAATACTGTACAGGAGACATTCAACTTTGTTTGTGTATTCCACCTGTCATCACTGAGTTGGGACTTCTGTTTACAGAATGTACAGGTCACACTCACAGCTGCTGAGACCTGACTTCCTTCAGGGCCGTGGGGTAGACTTGCTTCAAGTTCTGCCTTCTCACCTTCCTGGAAGACTTGCTAAAGGTGTCCACTTCTGTCTTCCTCAAACTCCCAGACTAGAAATATCCGCTCTTGAATGAACGCACAATTATTCATCAGGGTTGGCTCTTCTTGCATGGCCGTGATCAGCACTCAAGGGAGGTCAGGATGATCCTTTTGGATTCACCCCCTTGAAAGGCTGGCTCTTCTTTCTTCTGTGGCTTCAGGTTCCTCGATTCCTGCTTTTTTGCAATCTATGAGCCTTGCTATAATCTTCGCCTCCCTGACTCGATCTCTACCTGAAGCACTTGAATGCCTGGACACACCTCTGAGTGCAGGAAGGAAAGAGGCCTTGGCTCCCTGTGCTAGTGGGTGCCATCTTGTTTCTACTCCCCAGTCCTGGTGTTTCCCCAGTCCCTTCTTGCAACTTGGCTACTTTTCCCAGCAGGACCTCCTCTCCCTATAGTGACTCCCATCATACATGGCTGTCGAGTTTCTCTGTTTACAGTTTACTGTGGGTTCATTATATTTATTTAATGAGAAAGGGTTCAATTATAGCCAGCGCACCCTCTTTAATTCATACTCTCATTGCCTGCTCTCATTACCTATGTTTCTAGATATTAGTTACTTATGTGGAGGGAAGGTTAAAAAAAAGATCCTTCTGGGTTATACCCAATTGTATGCTTCATTCTAAATAACAGCTAACACTCTGAAATACAAATTAAAGTCCAAGGACAGTGAGAGGGTTTGTAGCATTCACAGCATCAACATTCTCTGAAGCTAGAAAGAGTTTGGAGAGAATTTAATCTAAATTTTTACTTTCTGGGCCAGGCACAGTGTCTCATGCTTATAATCTCAGCACTTTGGGAAGCCGAGTTGAGAGGATGGCTTGAGCCCAGCAATTAAAGACCAGCCTGGGCAACATAGCAAGACCACGTCTGTAACAAAAATAAAAAATAAAAAAGTCAGCTGGATGTGGTGGCACTCAGGAGGCTGAGGTGGGAGGAACCCCTGAGCCCAGAAAGTCAAGGCAGTAGTGAGTCATGATCGTGCCACTGCACTCCAACACGGGTGAAGAATGAGACCCCAACTCAGAAACATTAAAAAGAAAAAGTGGCCAGGCTTGGTGGCTTAGCCTGGAATCCCAGCACTTTTGGAGGCTGAGGGGAATAGATTGCCTAAGCCTTTGGGTTCGAGACCAGTCCAGGCAACTTGGCGAGACCTTGTCTCTACAATAAATTTTAAAAAAAATAGCTGGGCGTGGTAGCAAACGCCTGTAGTTCTAGCTACTTGGAAGACTGATGTGGAAGGATTGCCTGAGTCCAGCAAGACAAGCATGCCACTGCATTCCAGCCTGGGTGACGGAATGAGACTCCAACCCCCTTCCCCAAAAAGGAAATAAATAAATACATACATAAAATTCTTACTTCCACTTGGAACCTGAGTAAAAGAAATTATTTTCTCAGGATCACCTTATTTGCCAATGAAAGATCTCCTGTCTTCTTAGACAAAAGTTCACACATGTACACTTCTTTTCTGGTGTTTCGTTTCTGCTATGGCAACATAGCCATATCCTCATGTAGTCCAGTCAAGTGTGTGCGTGAACACACCTTTAAGAAAGACAGTAGTGTGATTTCCCATCATATAATCTGAAACAAAGTCTGTGAGGCTGAGTCCAGGAGCCAGAAGTCCGGCCTTGAGGAGGGAGGCTGTTTTATACAATTCACTTGCCCTGTCACCCTCTCCTTCTTTCTGCATGAGGTGCTGCCTTTTCAAAGATTGGCCCCGGGGTTTCATAATGCTATCTCCATTGTGCAAGGGACCTGAGGTGGGTTTACAAAGCTGTCAGGGTAGAGCCCAGAGTCCACCATGAGAGAGATGTGCATGGACAGTCTTTAGCCCTGAGCACAAGGCCCTGCAACTTTAAGCAGAGCTCAGCACCGAGTCACTGACTTTGTGTCTATGTGCAGGAGGTGATCTACCCACCCCTCCTGAACAGTTCCTGGAGCCAGTAGGCATTCTCTGGGGAAGCTGCCTCGTGAGTTAGGCCTAGAGGGCTGCGAATCGGAGTCCTGGACAGCTTGGGCATGATTCAGAGGCACAGCCAGCACCTCAGCATGCCAGGCTAAGCGGGCACCCCACTCTCCCTCAACTGGTGTCGCCCTGTGTGAACGGTAGCAAGTCATCTTGACTCGGGCAACTGCCATCACCAGGAAAAGGGACGGTGATATGCTACTTTGCCCCTAGAGTCAGCCCTTTCGTGTGAGCATAGGATCCGTGGGACTGAGGGTCGAATTGTCCAGGATGATGAGGTGAATGCACATACTCACTAGGGCTTTAGCTCTAGAAAGAGTTTCTGAATTAGCCAGGAGAACTCGAGGGCAGTTATCCATCAACTGGATATACGAGGTGGGGAGTCTAAACCCCTGAACGTGGTTAGGGGCTGACAAAGTCTCTTCTGTTGGGAAGAACTTGGGGTGGGCCTAAGTGGAAGAAGCGCTCTTGATCTGTGACTTTGGGGCCCTCGAGTCCCACTCTGGACTGTCTGCATACCCACCTCAGCCCAGGCTCGCTTCTTGAGCCCTTGAGGGTAGAATGTCAGCCTCTTTTACCCTGCAGAATAGTGTCCATCATTGGGCAGTGCTAATTCATGTTCCCCTGAGCTTACAGCCCTGATTGCATCCAAAGCCTGCTGTCTGGCTGCACAGCCAGGAGCTGAGGAATAACAGAGGAGTGGGTGAGCCGCTGAGGTTCTGTAGGAGTCATTTTTGCTTCGAGTTGAGGGAACCCCTCTGCAGCTGCATACCTGTGCATCATTTAGGAACCAGGGGTCCCAGGGCACAGGGTGGAATTCACTTGGAACGGAAAGGTTCCTGGAGGCCCGTCGGCGGATGCAGCCAGACCCACTGTCTCCTGGTAGATGTGGGACCACGGAGCTAAAAACACAGGACCTTCAAGTGCTCGGGGTTGTATGTGTTTGCACAAGATCCTTTGGGACGTGCTCCTTGCCTGTTTCTCTAGGGAGCAGTGGGTGTAGGCACCTTGAGCTGCACCGCCCGTGATGACCAGATCATGCAATGAGGGGCTGGTGTCACTGTAAGCAACCAGGAGCGATGGAGGAGGATGCTCTTATGAGAAGCTGCAGTGTGACTGCCACAGAGGCAAGACCCAGAGGCCAGAAGCCCTGGAACCTGGGCGCTCCGTGGCAGTGGGTCCCGTGCTCCACCGTGACTGCAGCTCGGCCACTCTGGCTCTGGCTGCTCTCAGTGCATGTGACCCAGTTTCTCCTCCAGTCACCCTCAACTTCACACAGTTTCCCTGCCATCTGTCTTCCGCCCAGTCATCCTTTCAGCTTCCTCACAATTCCCGTTGGCTCTTAGTTGCCACTCACTCAATACCACACACAACCTTAATCAGTACACTCTTTCTACCTCGACTTGAAAGATGAGTCTCTGTGTATTTCCCCACTCAGCGTCCCGTGAGAGAGGCTACAACAGGCCCCGTGCGTGCCTGCTGAGTGAGCTCAGCTCTGTATCATGGGTCGCCTGGGAAACCTGGATAGGCAGCTCTGTAGACAGGTATCTGCTTCCCGTCCAATCAGATAAGGACAGAGGTAGCAGGGACACACGGGGACTGCCATTTCACCAGGGACTCTGGGTAGGGCAGTGTCCCTTAGAAAACGTTGCAGATATGTTCTCACCATGCCTTCCCACAAGCAGCCAAGACTTAAAAATGGTTCCTTTTAAGGGAAAATCTACAATTCTAATCGCAGGCACATGTCATAAATTTGGATATTGTCACAAGGTATTTAAAATATGGGGAAAATCTGAAGTGGCCTTAATAAACTATACACAGGATGAGCTATGACATTGTGGGGCCCAATAATGAATTGGTTAACTCATAAATAAAGTCAATTAGCAAATTTAGAGGTAAAGCGAATTATATACTGATGCAAGGATGATGGGGGAAGGGAGAGATGTGGAGATGGGAGGTGGGAATCTGATCAAGGACAAAATACAAAGATCTGCAGGCCATAGTGGAACACAAGCATTGCTGAATATGAGCCAGTCAAGTATGTACAATTATGCTGAGTTAGCGTAAGATCTATAGATGCCAATAAGATTTCTTGTATTCACAGTATTGGCTAAATCTCACTAGGTTAAATTTTACTTCCATAATTTTTAAAAGAAGGAAAAAAAAGCAAAAAAAAGATACCAAGGAGATTGGAGGATGTGATGAAAGGAAGCAAACAAAAGGGATATAAAAAACAATTGGGTTTCATTAGTCTTGGAATTTTTTTTAAAAAAAACAGGCTAAGGATTGACTTTTTGAATTAAGCCTCAAAATCTTAGGCAGCAGATGGGTGGGCTACCCTTTTATTCCAATGCCACAATTAAAATCAGAAAGAAAAATGAGGCAGCGAAGACTATTGGCAAGTTGATTGCCAAGCAACCGATCGAATTGCAAAGGGCCAACCCAATTCACTTTTCTTAACAACAGAATAATTGGGCTGTCTCTGAAATGTGAGAAATTATCTCCACTTTAAAGACACTGAACAGGTTTGATTATTTAGTAATCAATTCACTCCTCAGTACTAGCTGATCAGCCATAGTAGCTGTTTGGACTCCAAAAATGTCAGTTCAGTGGCATCAAGTGAGCACAGCCTCAAGCACTGCAGGAGCACAAGCTACAGGGCTGGAACTTTCATCACTGTTTTACCCAAAGAGACAGTTGGCAGGGAAGTCGAGTCATGGCATCCCCATAGAGAGTGTAGTGACAGGGAGATTGATAATGGCTTGCTTTTCCTTCCCTCACTGGACTGTTGGAGATTCAGCCATTCATTCAAAAGTCTGCTGCAATGTAATTACTATATACCACAGGGTTAGCCCAGACTTCACAGGTTAAGAGCACAGTCCTTCATAAGAGACCTCTTACTTCAGACATCAGCCACAAATTCCAGGATCCCTAGGGCACCCATTCTTCTGACCAACTAGCTACACATCCAGTAGTTTCCATCACCTGTCAGGCTCAACCGTTTGCGAGAATAACTCACAGAACTCAGGGAAATGCTGTGTTTATTATTAAAGTTTTATTGTCGAGGGTGCACATTAGGCCCGGTCAAAAAGGAGACTAGGGCAAAGTCTGGAATGATCCCAAATGCAGAGATTCCATGTCCCCTCCCCATGGAAACAGGATATGGCATCCTCCAGACATGTTGATATGTTCAGCAACCAGGAAGGTCACCCAAGTCTCCGTGTTCAGAGTTTTTCTTGGGGTCTCATTATATGGGCATGCTTGGTTGAATCACTGGCCACGTGTTGGAACTCAGTCTCAGGCCCATCTCCGGGGAGACTGCTTTAATACCACGTGGCTCAACGCTCCAACCCTCTAACCTCATGGTTGGTTCTTCTGTCCCTGCCAGTCTCCATTCCGAGGTCATCTGGGGTCCCACAGGGAGTCACCCTATGTGCATAAGCTCAGGCGTGATCCCAGGGAATGCGAACTTCTGGCAAGGCTGGAGGCTCCCCAACTGCTGCCATCTCTCCTGTCACTTCCCATGGGGAGAAGCACAAAATTTAGGTGGCATCTCTGTTTCCTAACCTCCAACGGGCTCGCCCTTTCCCCTCCCCTCACTGCCTTTCCCCTTCTCATACCAGGGTTCCCCACTACTCTAATGGTGGGCCTCCAGATGGAGAAGTTGCTCTTTCCTGCCTCATTTTTTGATCCTTGGTGTCTCAGAATAGATGATGGTGGGCTATCTAACCCAAAGCCCCATTAATCGACCCTAAAAGAGAGAGTTGGCCACTGGTGCATTTCCCAAGGTCTGGGGTGGGCTGCTTAGACTGTGTTTACCTTCATCCTCACCATCAACACCATCCCCCACAATAACCCTAGAACGGTGGCCTGCGAGAGCCCGTAAGGAGCAGCCTTCGTATATTTACCTAGAGAGCAAACCAAGCTCTATGAAGGGAATAGAAAATGGACCCATAGGCCCAGCAGACAAGATGCCCAAACCCCACGCACTGGGAGGAAGAAGGAGGGGAAGGAAGAATGGGAAACACAGGCCTTCCTGCAGGCAGCTCAGAGGCCAGGCCGCTGTTGGCCATAACTGGCCAGACATGGCCCCCCAGGGTGATGGGTCTGTGGGGGCAGCCAAGGTCAATTGTTTGAAATAGAATGACAGGCTGGGCACGGTGGTACAAACCTGTAATCCAAGCACTTTGGGAAGCCGAGACGAGAGGACTGCCTGAGCTCAGAGGTTTGAGACCAGCCCAGGCAACATGGCGAGATCTTGTCTCTACAATAAATAAAAAAATCAGCCAAACATGGTGGCACACACCTGTGGTTCCAGCTACTTGGAAGGCTGAGGTGGAAGGATTACCTGAGCCCAGCAGGTTGAGGCTACTGTGGTGGTGAGCATGCCACTGCACTCCAGCCTGGGCGACAGTGAGACTGACTCAAAAAATAAAGATTAAAAGTTAAAAAAAAAGAAATAGAATGATGCAGGATGGCAGCAAGAGTGACAGTGCTGGCCTGGGCCCTCCCCTTTTATGGGCCACAGGGACCAGGGGGAGAACAGAGCCAGCACGAGGCTCATGGGAGTGAGCGGCTGCTTGAGGACACGCTGTGGCTTGGTTGGGTTAGGTCGTCATGGAGACACAGGGCCTCTACTGGCTCCTCTCTTAGCTCCTGGTATGCAGTCCAGTGGGTCGGTCTGGCGTCAGGCCGACTTGGGTTCAAATCCTGGCTCTGCCAACCGTGTGCAGTGTGACATTGGACATGTTCCTGCCTTAGAGAGCTTTGCATATACGGAAGGTCATAATATCTTCCTCATAGTGTTGCGAAGATCCAGTGTGACGATATCTGTGAGAGCCCCTAAGTTAACAGGTACATCGAGACTCTTTCCCTCCCTCCTCCCACGCCCTTGCTGGTGCCTCGACTCCGGCACAGCACCCCATTTCTCTCCATCTGGCCCCTGTCCCCTCTTGTTGAGCTGTGACCCATCTGGATTCCAACCCCTCATGCCCAGCCATCCACCAGGGTGAGCCTCAAAAAGTGAGTAATGGTGAATTTAGCGCTTAACCTTCTCTCTTCATTCACACAGCTGACTGCTCAGAATAACAGGAGGTCGGCGTTCATGGGTCACGACTTTGGGGACACGAGCAAGGCCTTTCCTCTGCTCCACCCTGTACCCTCTAAACAAAGACAGAAATCTCTCCTCCCCAGTGCCCGGTGAAATTCATCTATTGGCATTGTGTTCTTTAGGATTATACTTTCCCGTAGGTAAATGCCAATTTTCTTAGAAGTCTTTCTAGTTCAATCCTGAGATTTGTATGTCAGTATGAACAAATGAGTCACACTCTCTCCCCTGAGGACCCTGTGGAAGAGGGCACAAGGCCACTGGCCAAGAAGAAAGAAAAAGAGAAAACTCTACTTACTGGCCAGGCATGGTAGCTCACACTTGGAATCCCAGCAATTTGGGAGGCCGAGGTGGGAGGATTGCTTGAGTCCAGGAGTTTGAGACCAGCTTGGGGCAACATAGTGAGACCTCGTCTCTACAATAAAAACAAAAACAAACCCATTCATAACCCCTCTTAACTTCCATCCACACCTGCTATACAATTTTGCTTTGAGCCCATTTCGACAGAGGGTAAAAACCAGTTTCTCATTAAATCCACAAAGCTTATGTTATCCTCCTTGGATTTTCCTTCCCTGCCCTTCCCCACCCCATGTCCTACCCACCCCATAGGCTTCACTACTTGGGAAGGAGAGACTGAGCACTTGTTGAGGGCTACGGTGTGGCTGGCTGGTGATGACGTATGTTACCCTGTTGGAACCGTACTGCCAGCCTCACAGCAGGGATGGTCCATCTGATTTACAATCAGAAGAAAGAGCTATCAGGAGAGTTAAAAGAACAAAAAGAATAGCAAACCTGCATGTGGCACAGCTCAAATACATACGCAGCTCTGTCTGGCTCTCAGAGTTTTCAGAAAGCAGTGTTAGTTGCTTGCTCCTTCTCTTGACTCATTTTTCTCTTTCTATTTGTCATTTATTGATGTTTTATTTATTTTTAAACTTTATTTTATTATAGAGTTGTGGATTACAAGCCAGAGCTAGGTACATTAGTAGTCTCTGTTCCCAGAGAAACAGAAATTGTTCCACCAAAAAAATACTTGTACACGCATGTTCATTGCAGCACTATTCATAATAACAAAACCATGGAACCAACCCTACTGCCCATCAAAAGTGGACTGGATAAAGAAAATGTGGTGCATATACATGAAGTTTCAAAAAAAAATTACTAATAAGAGGAGAAGATATTTTAAAACAAATTAATCCATCACAAAATCTGCATTTGACCTCATCAACCTGAAAAGCTTCAGCAAAGCAAAAGAAACCTCCAAGAGAGCAGGGAGACAGCCCACAGAATGGGAAAAAATATCTGCCAACAGTATATCGGAGAAAGGTCTAACAACCAGGATCTACAAGGAGCTCAAATGTGACAAAAGGGAAAAAACAAACAAACAGCCCCATTAAAAAGTGGGCAAAAGATATGAACAGACACTTCTCTAAAGAAGACTTATGAGTAGCCAGCTGACACATGAAAAAATGCTCAGCCCCACTCGAAATGCAAATTAAATTAATTAAAGAAATGCAAATTAAAGCTACACTCAGATGCCACCTAACTCCAGTCAGGATGGCCATCATCAATACCTCAAAAAACACGATGCTGGAGAGGATGCAGTGAAAAGGGAACACTTCTACACTTTTGGTAGGAGTGTAAACTAGTACAACCTCTGTGGAAAACAGTGTGGCAATTCCTAAAAGATCTGAAAATTGACCTCCCATACAACCCAGCAATCCCCTTCTGGGAACATACCCAGAGGAACTCAAGTAACCCTACAAAAAAGATACCTGCACACACATGTTTACTGCAGCATTATTCACAATAGCAAAAACATGCAAAAATGTGCTGCCCACCAAAAGTGGATTGGATTTTTAAAATGTGGTATATATACATGATGAAATATTATGCAGTCATAAAAAAAACAAAATTATGGACTTTGCAGCAAGTTGGATGGATTTAGAGTCTATCATACTCAATGATTTATCACAGAAACAAATAACTGAGTACCACATGTACTCACTTACAAGTGGACTCTGAACATTTGTCATAATACTATAAGAAAAGGATTGGCTGTAGTGGGACACTGCTGGGGGGCTACATAGCATCAATAAGACTACCTAGTCTCAAACCAGGCAAAGCGGGGACCAAAGGGAGGGCCCAAACATTACCTGTTTGGTGACCGCATATGTACCTAACCCTGAGTTGTGCCTCACATCTTTAAAATAAAAAACGAAACAAACTTTAGTATTTAAAAGACATTTCATTATGAAAATATTTTGGCTGGGTGCAGTGGCTCACTCCTATAATCCCAGTACTTTAGGAGGCTAAGGTGGGAGGATTGCTTGAGCTCAGAAGTCCCAGACTAGCCTGGGCAAGTGAGCAAAGCCTCATCTCCACAAATATATATTTAAAAATCGTTGGGCATGGTGGTGCATGCTTCTAGTCCCAGGTACTCAAGAGGCTGAGGCAGAAGGATTACCTGAGCCTGGGAGGTCAAGGTTGTGGTGAGCCATGATTGGGCCACTGCACTCCAGCCCAGGCAACAGAGTAAGAACCCAAGTCAAAAATAAGTAAATAGGCCACTTTTTAAAAAAAGGAAACATTCAAAATTCCACAAAAGGTAAAGAATGGTATTGCGGACCCCTATACTCTAGCCTGATCTTATAGATTCACAGGTAAAGGTAGGTTAAACTGGCCACGAGGACGGCATCGGGAGAGGCAGGAGGACACACTAGTGAGGCCTTTACTCTCCCCATCGCCCTGCAGCAAGGCTTTTTCCGCAAACCCTGTCCTCACTCAGGCTCCCATCATGTCATTCACAGATAACAATAAATCAAAAAAATTAGCCGGGTGTGGTAGCACGTGCCTGTAGTCCCAGCTACTTGGAAGGTTGAGGCCGAAGCATCACTGGAGCCCAGCAGGTTGAGGCTGCGGTAGCCAGGAACGTGCCACTGCATTCCAGTCTGGGTGACAGAGTGAGACTCCAACACAAAAAAACAAAAAAAACAAACAAAAAAATTCTCACTAATTTTCAAGAGTGTTTCTTAGGCACCATGACCACCACCCTGTTTTGCAAGGAGGAGGATGCTGAGCTCAGAGACGTTCTTTCCTTGCCCAAGTCCAGGCTAATTAGTGGCAGAGCGGAACCCAGGCGACCAGGCCTAGAAGTGAAGCTTTACACCCTGAACTTGACTTCCTCCATTCTTTTCCCAGCTCCATTTATATGACACGGTGTAATCTGAAAGCACCACAATCTTATTCTTTGCCTGAGCACAGTGCCGCGCCAGCCCATTCATATTTCTTGTACCAAATGCAAACCATTTGAAATGATCATTTGGAAATCCTGTAATGTTTGTCCCCAAGAGCAGTAGACCAGGACTTTGAGCTTCCAGCCCAAATGATGCTTACCCTTCCCCGGACTCTCTTTTGTCTGAAGGTTCCCTAGGCAATCTGCAGAAATGGGGTCATCTACCCCCCACCCCGGTCTGCCCTCCACCTCACTCTCTCATTCCTGTTTTTATCAGTATTGAGACTTGCCTTGTTTGTGAAGTCTCCAAATCAATTCCAATTTATGAACCGAGAACAGACAGGCAGACAAGTAAACAGACCCTGAGGTGCAGAGCCCAAAATGCAGGTTAACAAATGGACAAGACGAAAGGCATCTGGAAAGGAACACGGGCCACACAGGCCTCTCAGCCCTTGCAGACAAAGTGTCACAGAAAGATTAAGGCACAAGCTGCTGAGACACCAGGACTTCAGCCCTGCTGTGTCTCCGTCTAGCCAAACTGACGTCTTGTAGCCACGTGGTAATAGCTCAGCTTAGGTGTTGCGTGGGAGACCAAAACTTGGCCCCAGAAAGCCAGAGCACTGCCACCCCGTCTGCCCGAGAAGGACTGCAGCCAGAGGAAAGGGCCCCGGACACCTTGCACCCAAAAAGGAAGAAAGAGAGAGCCAAGGTGATGTGGAAGCCTGCCAAGGTGTCTAGGGGCATGTATGGGGTGGGGCTCTCCCATACCAAGCTTAGTGCTAATGATTTCTACCCATTATCTCCAGGTAGCTCAGCCAGGCAGCACTTCTTATGTCTGTCCTCCCTACAACTGGTGTTCAAGAGCAGGGCCTGGGGACAGGCACTTACCTTTCCATCTCAGCCCTGCCCCTCACCAGGGAGGAGTCCTCAGATAAGTCTCATCATCTCTCTGTGCCTCAGTTTCCTCATCCATACAATGAAGACAAGAATACATTCTTATTTTCTAGGGTAGTTGTGAGTATTAAGAATAAAGAGTTAGTATATGTATGACCTTACCACAATCCTCAGAATCTTTTTCTAAAAAATTCTTTTGAGCCATAGTTTCACTGTGTCACCCAGGCTGGAGGGCAGTGACACAATCATGGCAGTGGCTCGACCTTGATCCTTCTGCCACAGCCTCCCAAATAACTGGGACTACAGGTGCATGCCACTACGCCTGGGTCTTTGGAAAGCACTATATAAGCATGTGGTCAAACACCAGAGGAGGGGGACGCTATGGACGTCGGTGTCCAGCTGCCAGGGCACAAATCTTGCCATTGCTATCTGTTGCTGTGTGAACCGCAGCTAGAAGCTTTAGCCCTTTCAGCCTCAGTTTCCTCATTTGTATAAGGGGAATAATAATAGCTGTATCACAGTGTTGTTGAGAGGCTTAAGTGAGTTGATGTTATAAAGCCCTAAGAACAATAGCACTTGGCCCCTGGTAAGCGCTCAGTAAAACCATTATTTTGCATTATCCTTTTTTTTTTCAGTTAGGGTCTCACTCTTTCACCTAGGCTGGAATGCAGTAGCATGATCACAGCTCACCGCAGCCTCAACCTCCTGGGCTCAGGTGATCCTCCGGCCTCAGCCTTCAAAGTAGCTGGGACTATAGGCGTGCACCACCACATCTGGCTAATTTTTTAATTTTTTGTATAGATGAGGTTTCGCTATGTTGCCCGTGCTAGTCTCAAACTCCTGTGCTCAAGTGATCCTCCTGCCTCAGTCTCTCAGAGTGCCAGGGTTATAAGCATGAGCCACTGTGCCTGGCCTTTTTTCTGCCAGGTTGGCATTATGCAGACAGGTCACTGGTAAAGGAGGCCATGGGCTGACTGGTGCTACTTGTGTTCCCGTTCCACCAAGAGATCATAGGAAATTTTGGCCAGAAAATGACCACTTCCATTGATTAAATATTAGCCAGGATTCCTATTCATATTGTAGCATAACTTTTCAGTCACCAAGCTCTTCACTCAAAACCTTCTTCCAGCTATTTCTCCTACCTGAATCCATGACCCTGACCTTCCCACATGGGTGATCTGTCCAAGTGACAGTCTTTTGTTACCAGTTCATGGGTTTCTGCCTCCCCCCTGAGCCCCTACGTTAGCCATCATTGCATCACAAAGTTAATGGCTCATAAAACACAACAGTGATTGAATGGAAAAGTCAATCACAAACAAGCTGGTTTCGCCATCCATAGCACGGTGCATTGGCTGTTCCATGTGATTGGATTCCAGCCCAAAACTTGCAGAAGAGCTTTAGTAAAGGCAACTACTAGTTCCCTCCTGTGTCATTTTGGGAGTTTTCCTTATTTTCTCAGAGTCATGGGCATTCCTGTTCTGTAAATGCTATCTCTGTCGGCTCTGCCCCTTGTAGAGCTACTAAAAGGACACGAGGACCGCGAACTTTGGGGATTTGCCTGACCCGTGGCCACACGGCTAACTAGGTCCTTTTGGAAAGATGGGGGAGGGGGCTGGATGCACCTGTGTGATCCTCTCTATGTAGCTCTGAACCAGCAGACCAGGTCTAGGGGCGGAAAGCTGCAGACAGTGAAACAGTTCAGTCAGATGTCATTGGAAAGTGATCAGTGGATTTGGTGACAGACTGGATCTAGTGTGAGAGGAGAAATGAAATGAAGTCCCCGTCTTTAAGCACGGAATTTAAAAAAGGTTATTGTGATGGAAAGGCTGGGAAGAGCCAAGGGTTTAAGATAAGAAAAAACACCTGTCCCTATTTACTGAGCATATGGGAGAAAAGTGTAAACTATGTGACGTGTCCACATTCTCCCTGTAGAGAAAAGACATAACTGTACAAAAGCGTGGATAGCAAGCCACTGATTTGGAGATCAGGCCATGAAGAAGGACGCTTCGTGGCATTGTAGAATTTCCAAATGGTTTATGTAGGGAATAACCACTGGAAGGTCCCTTATGGCTGGGGGAAGGGGAGATATAGGGATGTGGATAACAAGTGCTATCCTGGCCACTCTTGAAGAAGTGTTGGTAAGAATTGCAGATGTGGGCCGGGCTTGGTGGCTCAGCCTGTCCATCTCAGCACTTTGGGAGGCTGAGGTGAGTGGATTGCCTGAGCCCGAGGGTTCGAGACCCACCTAGGCAACTTGGTGAGACCTCGTCTCTACAATAAATGAAAAAAAATAGAGTGTGGTAGTGTGCACCTGTAGTTCTGGCTACTTGGAAGGCCGAGGTGGAAGGATCGCCAGAGCCCAGTAGGTTGAGGCTGTGGTGGCCGGGACCATGCCACCGCCCTCCACCCTGGGTGACAGAGTGAGACTCCAACTAAAAAAAAAAGAATTGCAAATGTGGGAAAGTCAGGCAAGGCCACACAAGCAAGAGAATGGAGGCTGGAAGGCCAGAGGTGAGTGGAGCCTTGGAGATGAGAAGTTGGTCGTCAGACTGAGAAGGTCAAAATCAAGGGCCTTAATAGCAGTGCATGTTTTGGGAAGTGACTTACCCTCTTTCTGACTTGTTTCCTTGTGTGTAAGTGAGAATAATGATGGCACTTCCCAGGTAAGGTTATCGTGAGTACTACATGATACAAGGCCTATGAAGACATTACTGTAGTCCCTGGCATGCAGTGAACACACATGAGCAATAGATGATGATGGCAATGACAATGACACCCACCAGTGACTTAATGCTACCGGAAATGCCATGGAAGACAAATGGCAAGCAATGAAGGGGACGTAGGTGATGATAAAAAGCATTACCATTAATTTTTATTCTACAGGCCACTGAGGATTTTTAAATGGCTTGAAGCAGGGGAATTTACAATCCTGACAGATTCTTCAGTGGTCGCTGTAGTGAACTAGTTTGGGAGGGAGGACAAGACTGGAGGCAGGAAGACCTGTGGGTGGTACTGCAGGAGTCCAGGTGAGAAGAGCCACAGGCACACCGAGCCCAGGGAAATAGCAAGAGGGAAGAAGAAGAAGAGGTATACTTCAGAATTTTAGGTGGTAGGTGTGACAGGAGTTGGTGAAGAAGAAAAGGTTGAAGACATTCCCGGGGTGTCTAAGCTAGGCCTCTAGACAAACTGTGACCATCTACTGACCCAGGACATGCAGAAGAAGCATGAACATGACAGACAGAGGCCAAGTGTGCAGAGCATGTAGGCAGCCAGGTGAGAAGGCCTAGGAAACTGTTTTATACCCTGTACTAAAACTTGGAGGAAAATCCAGCTAGAAGTACAGACAGACTTGGATGCTGCCAGCATCATAATGATTACGGAGCCATAGGAGTGGATGAGATGACCCAGGAAAAGAACTTGGGGAAGAAAAAAAGATGACCACGGACTAAGCACTGGGAAACACTACTATTTAGGAGCATGAGAAGAAAACAAGCATATAGAACCAAAAAAGGACTGATCGGAGAGGTGAAGGAGACATAAGAGTGCGATGTGATCGAAACTGAGAAGGACAGACATGGTGGCTCACGCCTGTAACACCAGCACTTTGGGAGCCCGAGGAGGTAGGATTGCTTGAGGGTGGGAGTTTGAGATCAGTCTGGGAAACATAGTGAGACCTATACAAAATAAAAATAAAAAAGATTGGCTGGTGCAGTGAAATGTGCCTATAGTACCAGCTACCTGAGAGACTGAGGCAGAAGGATTGCTTGAGCCAGAAGGTTGAGGCTGTGCATGCTAGCCTGGGTGACAAAGTGAGATCTTGTCAAGAAAGATAAAAAGGAAGGAAGGAAGGAAGAAGGGGGAGAGGGAGAGAGAAAAGAAAGAAGGAAGGAAGGAAGGAAGGAAGGAAGGAAGGAGGAAGGAAGGAAGGAAGGAAAGAAGGAAGGAAGGAAGGAAGGAGAGGGAGGGAGGAAGGAGAGGGAGGAAGGAAGGAAAGAAAAAAAGAAAAAAACAAAGAGGGAAAGAAGGAAGGAAGGAAGACTAAGAGATTAAGCGTTTGAAGAGGGAGAGAGAGGAGCGCCATGACGACATATGTAGGTCCACCAAGGTAGGACAGAGAGAGGGACAGCTGCTGTGGCAAGTTGGAAGGGACTTATGGAGAGGAAGAGGCTGATGAGACAAAATAAAAGGGGAGCATCTCATGACTCAAAGTCCAGAAGGAGACAGTGGGTCATAATACCAAGAGTTCATGAGGAAAGAGGTCAGCCCAGCATGGAGCCGGAGGAAAACAAGCAAAACCCTCCATCTTTTCTGTCTTTTGAGAGATTCTGGGCAAGAAGATGAACACTTGAAAGTTTTAGTGGGTAGGAGCACACAGCTTATGCAGCAGTCTCAAGGTTTTAAAAGATGTGGAAGTGAGGCTGTAATCTGTAAGTGAAGGATACGGGAGATGGTTAAAACCCTTCTGGAGAGTTGGGAAGATTTAGAGTTTCTACTCAAGACAAGAGAATGATGGAAGACCATGAACATGTGATGTTTCACAAAGCCAGTATTTTCCCTTCCTAACTTAATGAGCTGAGCCTAAGAAGAGACATGCAGGTTGGAGCTTCCCTGTGTAAGCAGAGAGAAAGTTCAGGAATGCGAGGCAATTGGAGGTGCTGGTGAAATGGTCGTTTCAAGGAACATTCATCAAAATGAGCTCAAGAAAGTCAATAATAGTCCCTCTGTCTTCTTATTTATCACGAGAAGGCTCAGGGAAAATACATTATCTCAAGAAATTACATGTGTCTCTAATCATTATTATGTAACAGATGAGACTTTGTTTTCATGTTTGCTCCAATTCATAATGATGAAAAACAACATATTTAACTTTAAAAGTCTCTTTCAGCTTGTCCTGGGGTCATGAACATCAAGTTTGGGAGACTCCAGAATCACCAAATGGGCCCTCCAAGCCGTGGGGCATCTTCCTGTGATGAGGGGTAGCCCAGACTTCTAGTATTGTCAGGAGGGGCGGAGGAGCATCATCGAGAAATGCTCAGGGCAGCCTCTGACTCTGGACACACCTGACAGAACAAAGATCCAGAAGGCATTTAACAAACCAGCACCTAGAGCATAGAATGGAAAACGGACCCGGTGATTCCCCCAAGTAACAGCGGGGCAAGATAGACAAAGATCATTTCTAAGGTACACAGGCTGTGGTCTAAGAGAAGCCAGTTGGTTAGACGGGAAATTTAAAAGTATAGTCAATGGGGTGATGGCGGTACCTTCATTTAATCATCAGAGCCATCTTTTGGGATTGTTGTTGTTGGTGGTGGTGGTGGTGGCCCTCTCCCTGGTTAAGGCTCACCCCTCAGTGTGACAGTGGAGGAAGTACCCACCCCACTCCAAGGCACCACGATTGCCTCTTCCTCAGGAGGACAAGGAGTGGAGAACATGCACTCTGAGTCCTCTGAAAGATGTTTTAGAAAGGCCTCTCCTAACCATCAAATGCAAAATAAAAGGTTCCACTGAGTTCGCCTGTCCCATTTCATGGTCCACAGAGACATGTAGATAGCTTGAGTAGCATCCTGACTTTGGACAAAGACAACTGAATTAAGGTACCGTGAACACATTGTTAAAAGTAACAATGGCGTTTGCACAGCACGTTATTTCAAAGCACTTTCTCATTCTTATATTTAGGCTTCATGGAGACTCTTTGTAGTTGATTGTTACTCTATGTAACGATGACCCCTGACATTTCTTAGCTTGAAAGACACTTTTTCATCACATTAGTCTGATTATATGTCCCTGTTGCTTTCCTTGGCCTTATTGCTCACTCTCCCACTCCCAAATTTCTAGAACTATTTAGTTCTAGATTTTATTTAAAGTCTCCCATTCGATGCTTTCCATGCACAGGCTCAGACTATTCTTCCAGTATGTCCTCACGCTCCTCTCTTTGAAAACACATTTCTTTACCTACGTTCTCTCTGTTCTTTTCCAATCCTGGCCTTTTCTCTCTCTGTCTTCTCCTGACCGGTCAACTTTTAACAAGGGCAAGTTTTCATCCTAAACTTCAACCAGCTCCTGGAGGCTTCCTTTGAATGTCACATCACCTCCTTAATAAAATCTTTCTAGGCAACACACTCAAATCCCAATGTGATGTTTTCCTTTTCAACATTCTCAATCCATTTGATCTCTGTGTGTCAAAAACTGTCAGAACAGGGGCAGGGGCATTCAATGAAGCATTTCATTTGAGTCTAATTACTGGACGGCTACGGTTCTTAAAACTTTTTTGTTCAAATCCCAAATTAAGAATCATTCCCACTATGATTTCGTTCCCATGGACACTTAATAATTACCTTTTCTACCTAGCATGCATTTTTAATATATTTTGCACAGATGTGTTAATCACAATTTATTAAATTGGCCAGTTTTGGTGTTCATCTTCTCTATTCAGCTAAAAGCACCTTGAAGGATCATAGCACACTGGTTCATTGGCCTGACTGCTGGGCTTGACCCCCAGCTCTGCTATACCTGGCAGCGTGACCTTGGGCATGTTGCTTAACCTCTCTGTGCTTCAGTTTTCTCTCTAAAATCAAGATGTTAGTAATACCTATCTCATAGAGTAGCTGTGAGGATTAAATGAATTGATTCATATAAAATGCTTATCAGACAGCATGCAATTTTAATTATTATACTATGCTGCCCTTTGTGTTTTTATTAACAATGCTTAAAACAAGCAGGCAGGCATACAACTGTTTGTTGAATGAATAAATCAGGGAAGGTACATAGCATGATGCTTCTTTATTTTCTGTTTTATTATTGTTATTGTTATTGTTATTATTACAAGAGACGGGGATCTTGCTGTGTTGCCCAGGCTGGTCTTGAACTCTTGTCCTCGAGCAATCCTCCAGGCTCGGCCTCCCAAAGTGCTGGGATTACAGGTGCGATCGACCACCATGCTCATCCAGGATGCTTCTTTCTAATAGATTTCAAACTCAAAGATAGAGGATGTCCTTGGCCCATAGCTTTCCCACAGCAAATCAGTGGAGTTTATAATAGCTGATCAATAAGCATTTGTGAGCATGTTATAAATATAAATCCAGCAAGTGGCAGATTGAGAACCGCAAAAGTAATAAATGACGCAATAAATTTGGTTTGCATCAAGTATACGGCTGCACAGGACTTTCCATTAAGGCCGGGAGTCACATTTCCCTTTCATTTTAAAGCTCCCTGCTGGGAAGATGATTTAACGTGCAGTGCCTAGTTGTTTTTAACCAGATTCTCCTTCTCCAGGGACATGGGGAAATCCACCAGGTAGATGTCAACTGGGGACGCTGTACCCTGGGGGGTGGACATCGTAGGGGAGGAAGGACCACGCAGTAGGATTCTGTGGTGCCAAAGGATGACATGCGAACCCCAGACCCATCAGCCTCTGTTTGGTGTGGAGGGGTGTGCCCTGTGGTAGATCCACTCTAGAATGAGCAGACATGAACTTTGAACCCCAGAGGAAGTTCTCTCACCAGACCAAGGCTCTGGCTAGAAGAGTGAATCCACTGAGAATTTCGAAAAGGCTGTTTTATTTTTGGTGTTTGGGTTTTTTTTGAGTGGGAGTCTCACTCTGTCGCCCAGACTGGAGTGCTCCGGGGATCCTTCCACCTCGGCCTTCCAAGTAGCTGGAACTACAGGCGCGCGCTACCACGCCTGGCTGATTTTTTTATTTATTGTAGAGATGAGGTCTCGCTGCCCGGGTGGGTCTCGAACCCGTGGGCTCAGGCAATCCACTCACCTCGGCCTCCCAAAGGCACGGGATTACAGGCTGAGCCACCGAGCCCGGTTTGGGCTGATTTTTCTTCAAGCCCTTCTTGGCAACAAATCAGGCAGGGATGGGGCTATTTCACAGTTCAGCAAACGGACACGTCCAGGCCGGAGACCACAGTGTGCAAAGAGCAGGGACCTGTTTGTCCAACTAGAAATGCTCACTGGCCTCTTCCCCTCCCTCCGCGCTTTGGCATTCAACTTCCTCCACTCTGTGTGGGAGAGGCCTTATTGCCCCCACGCCACCCCTTAGCTTTTTAAAGTAACATCAGCAGAGCAGTTAATGAGGCGGTGCAAAGCAAGCTGGTCCATTCAGGATTGCTAATGTCTCTGTTCCCGGGGGCCTCATCAAAGATGTGTACATGTAATTGCTGTCAAGTCAGCGCCAGCCACCTGCCATTTCGGCAGCACCTGGGCTCGCAGCTCAGCAGCCCCTACTCTTAGATGAATCCATCGTCGTTTCTAAAGGCCGGAGAGCCAGACTGCTGGGCAACCGTGAATCGGGCTTGTCCAGGAGGGCAGAATCCGGCAGCCCTAGCTGAGAGGAGGTGCTCACCGGGTGGGCAGGCATGGGTGCCCATGCTTTTCTAGGGTCTGACTTCTGTTTTTTTTCTGACGGAGAAAACGATAGGTGTGGTGAGGGTGTGGAAAGGACAGGAAAAGGGGATATCTGAATACCTGCTTCTGAATCTATTGATGCTTTTATCTTCCAGGATACCTGTCCATGGGCCCATATTTCCTGAGAATCTTTTCCAGTGAAAATGCTAAGTATTCTGTTGCTTTCTCAAGCCCAGGTTGTAGTTGTCCTCTAGGTTTTTTGGAGAGTTGGGGAAATGCGAAAACATAGTCCATCTGGCTAGCTACCTCAGGAATATAAATCAGTCAACTAAGAAAATTATGCTAAAAAAAAACAAAAACAAAAAATAAAATAAAATTACGTTGAGCCATTGTTCTAATTGCGACAAAAACTCTTTAAACTCGCACACTGAATGCTAAGTGTATTCCTTCTCCCGGTGAGATGTAGATGTGGTATACCGATGGCATCTGATCTTTCGAGATCAGTCTCCAGGTTAACAGCTTGCAAACATGAGCGTGCACCAGAATGACCTATGGGGTTTATTCAAGCCCAGCATGCTGGACTCCAACCACTAGTCTCCTGATTCCGTAGGTCTGACATGGGGACTGATCATTTGCAAGTTTCTGGGGGGGGGGGGGGGCTGATCTCACTGATTTAGGGGGATGGTCTTGAAGCCTCTTGGAAACGTCCAGATTCACCGTCTGTGGGGTGGAGGAGATCGTTGTCTACCAAGAACTCCAGCAGCTGTGCCTGCTGTCAGGTCCTGGCTTCATGGGACTCAGGCGCCAACCCTGAGAACTCATGTGGGAAGGACGAGATTGCCCCTTTTCTCACCTTCCCATTCCAGGCCCTCTTGCCACCTATGTGTCAAGGAAGGCGCCTGAACAAAAAGCTCCTTCCGCGGGTTCGAGACCCGCCTGGGCAACTTGGCGAGACCTCATCTCTACAATACATAAAAAAATTAGCCGAGTGTGGTAGCGTGTGTCTGTAGTTCCGGCTACTTGGAAGGCTGAGGCGGAAGGATCGCCGGAGCCCGGCAGGTCGAGGTTGCGGTGGTCGGGAGCATGCCACTGCCCTCCAGTCTTGGCAATGGAGTGAGACTCCAACTCAAAAAAAAACCAAAAAACAGCCCCTTCTCTGCCCAAAATTCCTTGAGTAGGAATGGGTCTGGGAATTCATTCTCCCCCAGGGTGACTACCCATCCCGTTTGCCCAGATCCAAGGGATTTTCCTTGGACTCCAGGGCGATGAAGCTAAGAGGTCTTGGGCAAACAGGGACACAGCTTCCCTGTCTCCCCTCTGGCTTAGTAGAATCTGCATCACAAAGGACACATTGTTGATTTAACCTTACAGAAAAAATACAGGTAAATATTACCATGTTTTCCCCATACCTCCACCCACAAAAAGAAGAAAGCAAGGTATTTAGGGAGATCAATCTTCATTCATTCTCCCCAGCTTGCCACTGGCTAAGTACTTGCTCTGGGCAACTTTGGACCTGAACCCATTTTTCATTATTTAGTAACAATGAGGAAATTGGTGTTTTTAAAAAATTTCTCTATGAAAGAAATTTGCTAAATGTCAACTAATCTTTAAAATAAATTAGGAGAGGCAAATCCATCTTTTTTGCTGTAACCTGTAGCTTCTGCTTCACCTGGATGAATGTCTAGTGTCATCTTGGATAGCTAACTGGTTGATCTGATGAGGGCATTGTAGTGACTAACTGGGACCAACGCGTTCTGTGAATTGTTGTTTTCTCGTGTTTGTTTGTCGTCCTCCACTCTGCCTAGTTGTCACTGTGTTCCAGACAGACGCACACTTGTTTTCATTTCTTCCTAACTGCTTAGTCTATTTATATCTGGGGCCCTGGAAAGTGTGCAAGATAACCTTATAAGAAAGCTAAATTAATTATTAAGAGTAAACACCACCTGATCTGCCAATCAGATGGGAAAATATTGTTCATTGTTGTTCATTCACTACCCTAAAGTTTTCCCCAAAGTGTTTGCAATCACTAAAATGAGGTTTTTGGTCTTGGTTCACCTTTGGAATTTAGACAGAAGGCATCCATCACCTGGTAAAACAGAACAGCAGCAAAAATAATTGTTATCAGTTGGACAAGACCGAGATGGGCAAATGTGTGCATGCATGTGAGTTAATAGATTTTCATGAAACAAAACTAAATTTGAAACCTCCCCAGTGGAAAATCCAGTGCTCTTTGGGTTGAGAATTCCTCAACAAAATTGTTCTGAAGAGGGTACTCACGGCTCGGGATATCTTTGAGTGGCTGCTTCAGGATGGCGTGGGGCTCCATGTCACTTTCTGCTTGGCACGAGTACTGTAGGAAGCGCTGTTCTCTGGAAATATCCTTCCCTGACCACCCATGACCCCACCCATGGGCTGCCTGGATCACCCCTACCTTTGTCACTCCTCCCTGTTTTCACCCTTATTACATAGCCTTAGGGTGATCTGTACATGCATTTGTCTCCTAATTCGACTACAAACTCTTTAAGGCCAGGATCCAGAATACATTCATATTGGGTGCCTTGCTACCTCACAGAGAGCTTGGCACCCAGTAGGTGCTCAAGAAATGTTTGTTGATTGAATGAGCGGCCATTACATGTGGAGCAGTTTTGGTGATTTTAAGCACACTCCTAGCTGATCATTCCTAAATAATTCATTGTGATGTTAGCATTATAAATAGGATTGGGGCCAAGTCCAGAGATTCTTAATGCAACACAGACTGGGCACAGGCATGTTCACAGGTTTTAAACAGACTCCTGCTCAAGAGACAGGATTATAAACATGAGGTCAGAAAGGCAACTGGATGGCTTCATTTCACTCATAGTTCATGCACTTTCCTCCCTGGGGCCCCATGAAACCCAGAGTCGTGGAAAATAAAATCACCAGGAAGCTCCTCCCTCTAGATACCTTGTTTCTCCCCTTTTTCCTTGTAAGTTGGATGACTGCCTTCTCCCCTAGCATGGGACAGACTCTGGCCCAGAGAAGAACTTCATTAAATCTGTTTGTCTTGCCAAGAATAATACTCAAAAGGGTTCTGCTTTGGCTTGGGTAGGGGACTTTGCCCTACTCCACCCAACTCTCACTGTCACTGCTTCTGCAGAATCCCGCCCAAGCCTTAAGGTGAGTGTAGAAGACCCAGGGAATGTCCTTCTCTGGAAACCCTGACTTTATTGCAGGTGTGACTCACTTTCCCCAACTGGTGCTGTTACACAAAGCTATGGGGAAAATCACATTTTTAGAAATCTAGTCATATTCAGAGAAAAGCTGGCCATTGAAGGCAAGAACTAATGAATACTTTCAAAGTATCATCGTTGCTGCTGGAATATCAATAATTTATCTTCTGTGAAAATCCAGATCGCCTCAAGCTGTGTTTGCTCAAGTAGGTGCACAACTGGGTTCAAGTCTGGCTGCAGGCAGCATGGAGGTACACCATTATTAAAATGTCTAGAGTTTTCTAAGGCCCCAGAGCATGAGGTCTTCCATATTTTTCTCTTTCATCTGCTGTTGTTCTGCCTCACTCCTGCTTTTCCCGATCCCACCTCTCCCCTTCCTTCTTGCTTGCCCTCTCCCACCCTCAGGAGAGAAAGAGAAGGGGAGACATCTTTCAAAAGTTCATTACTTCATTCTAAAGATGTGGGTCTCTGGCTGGGCTTGGTAGCTCCTACCTGTCATCCCAGCACTTTGGGAGGGCTGAGGAGGAAGGATTACTGTAACTCAGGAGTTTGAGACCAGCCTGGACAACATAGCAAGACCTCGTCTCTACAAAAAAACATCAAAAAATTAGCTGGGTGTGGTGGTGCATGCCTGCAGACCCACCTACACGGGAGGCTGAGGCAGAAGAATTGTCTGAGCCCAGGAGGTCAAGGCTGCAGTGAACCGAGATCGTACCAGTGTACCCCAGCTTGGGGACAAAGTGAGACTCCAACAACAACAACAATAAAACAAAGCACACACACACACATACACACACAGATGTGAGCCTTTTGTCAGGGTGATAAGGAAAAGTTGAGATTTGTGCCAGGATTGGGCGAGAGTCAGGGTGCAGCAGGGTGGGATGACGTCACCTCTGAGTCCACTCCTCGTTCTGGCACAGGGCCTGGCTGAGACAGGGCTCAGTGTGATTTGAAACTGCACCCACACAGTGCTTGCCCCACCCCCATTCCCACATGTGCTCTACTCTCATGAATCCTGCCTTCCATATTTCCGTGCCTCAACTTCCCGTGTAGGCACTCTGGGATGCCGGAAGGCCTTTAAACAGAACTTCCTTGTGAGGCTGTCTCCGTTTTGTTTTGTGGCCGATACAGGATGACACCGACGCCCTTCCAGGGAGACAGTAAGCCAGAAAGAAAAGAGAGAATCTGGTCAGGATACTCAGCTTATCAGCGGTCGCTGCCAGAATTTTCCCTGCTAACAAACTTACTAACGCTCTGACCCTTCAGGTCTGAACATTCCCAAGGCTGTTCCCATGCCAACCAAAAAACATTCCATGATCTGTGTTTCTTGTGCAATACAGCGGCTACTGACCCAGATGTGTGAGAGATCAGATTTCTGGCCCCTTCTGTTGTGGGGAGAGTCTAGGGATCTCAAGCACAACAACAGAACTCTGTGCGACTCTGAACTGCTCCTGTGAGTGCCAACCAGGTCCCTTCACTCCCTCTCAGGGGTGTCAGTCAGTCGCTCCTTAGGCACCTGGCTGACATAGAAAATGTCAAGCGGTGACTCTCAAAACTCCAAATCTTCAGGTGTTTTCAATTGTATAGTCAACCTACTCGAACACTTCCCCAGAATACAGCTTGTAAATCAGATGTCTGGTTTTATGTCATCATGGCCAGACTACTCTGGATGAAATCCTGATATTTTCTTTATGTCTTTTTTTGTAGAAATTCACTCCAGTGTTTGTATTTGCAAGGAGAGAAAGCTCTTTCTGTCCCCTTTGGTCTTTATTTTTGTTCTGGTGATGGCTCATGTCAAGGAAGAAGAGCTTTAGTGTCCTTTAAACGCCATCACCACCATCAATAAACAAGCGTGGAGCAGGAACCCTGTGGCCAACCTCAGCTTAGTTACCGACCCACCACAGATGATAACTCTTGTCTTGGAAAGTTTTCAGGAGGCTCCAGTGACTTGCTATGTGTGGCACCTGGAAATTTTGTGTGCATCACCTTGTATTTTTGCCCAAAGTTCATTCAGACGTCTGCCTTTTGCCCTAGCGAAGGACCAGCAAGGACTCACACCCACAGGCACCAGTCTTGGCTTGGACCCTACCCAGCCATTCGCCCTTCCAACCTACATCACCAACACATTCTAGAAATCAAGTTAGGAATTCTGTTCCCCCAATGGTCCTCTGTGGTGTCTCGGAACAGCAATCAGCTGGCCCTGCTCAAACCTTGGCTTGTATTTGGCTCTCAATTTAAAACATCTATCTGAACACTTGTAGGGGCTAATTTCATATCATTTCAGCGGGGCGTGGCAGCTCATGCCTGTAATCTCAGCACCTTGGGAACCCAAGGCAGGAGGATTGCTTGAGCCCGAGGGGTTTGAGTCCAGCCTAGGCAGCATAGCGAGAACTCATCTCCAAAAAAAAAAAATTAACCAGGTGTGGTGGTGCCAGTCTGTAGTGCCAGGTACTCGGGAGGCTGAGGCAGAAGGATAGCCTGAACCCAGGAGGGAGGTCAAGGCTGCAGTGAGTCATGATTGTGCTGCTGTACTTCCATCTGGGCGGCAGAGTGAGATCATCTCATTCAGCCATTTTTTAAAAATTCTTTTTACAAAAAAATTATTCAGCAATTATTTTTAATCGGCTTCTTGGAGTATAACTTACATTTACTAAAATTTGCTCTTTTACAAAAAAAAAAAACATATAGATCAACATATAGGAAAGTCCATCACCTCCTAGAATGTCTTTGCGCCCTTTTGTGGGTAAACTTCTACCCCTTGCTCTAGGCCTTGACAACAACTGGATTTCTGTTTCTACAGTTTTGCCTTTTCCAGAATGTTCTACAAATGCAATCATATAGTATGTAGCCTTTTAAGTCTATCTTCTTTCATTCAGCGTATGCATTTGAGACTTAGTTGTTACATATATCAGTGGTTTGTTCCTTTTCATTACTGAGTAGTATTTCACTGCATGGTTATACCACAGTTTGGGTATCCATTCACCAGTTGAATGAGATTGAATTTGTTTCTATTTGTGTGTGTGTGTGTGTGTGTGTGTGTGTGTGTGTGTGTGTGTGTGTGTAAGAATACAGCTATAAATATTTATTTAAAGTGTTTTATATGTGCAAGTATTTTTATTAGACATTTGGTTTGAAAGATGTATTTAGTGTATTGTGTATTAGTTCCAGGTGAACAATAAGAGATGGGAAAACTTAGGGAACCCCTAGAAAGAAGAGAGAAAAGAGTCCCCTTGGGCAGCCATCTGTCAGGCCCGGACCTGTCATATAACCATGGACCAGTTATAGCAAGAGGGTTTTGTTGTTTTCTCTGGGGCCATTTTTCAAGTAGAAATTAAAATGAACTCTGTTTCTCTGAGTCTCTGGGAAAGAATGTAAGTACATGATAACAGCCATCAATTTAGTGGGCCTAAGGTTACCGAGGTAGTTAGTGCAATATTTCTATGGCTTCTGACAATTCCCACTGTAGGTCACCTTGAGTGCTGGGTGAGCTCTTCAAACCACCAGTGAGTGTTCTTTAATTATTACGGAAGAATACAGAGCCTGTGGGTGGATTGTTTACTAACAAACTTCTTCAGTTCCTTCCACTTGAATAAACACTCTCCTTAGCTCTCTCAGTATCCACGTTCCTTGGAATCTCTACATCTCTGCTGTGCACAGGACTCCAAGAACAGCATCACCGCTGATTTTGGGCTTAGCACCAATTCTTCCTCTTTCTCCTTGTGCCCATCAAAAATAAGAGTTCGGAAGGAGTTGCCACTACATTCGTAAGAAAGTGGGACTACAGGTGTGAGCCACCGCACCCAGCCCTTAATAATAGCAATAACAGTGTAATAATAGTGACAAAATTTAACTCTTCAGGAGTACAGTGTTTAAGAGAGTGGGTATAAAGTTAGCATCAGTTCTAACTGCGTTCTCTCTGTACCCATTGAAATAGAAGTAAGAAGGGGAAACCATGTCTAGACTCAAATCTCTGCTCTAACATCTGTTGAGTAAATATTGCTTAGCAAGTCACATCATCTTGCAGATCTTCATCTTAAAAATGTAGATAATGAATAAATTATAGACTTATAATAATTGTAAATGCACTATTATAATTAATAATCAAAAATTCATAACATTATTGTGAGGATTACAGAGGTGGTGCAAGTATTTAACCTAATGTCTGGTATATGGCAAACATGAAATAAATATTCACCATTGTTATTATCCTTATTGCTATTATTTTAAATTTTTCTTTCTTTAAAAATTTGTTCTTATTCTTATTTTTTGGAGTCGGAGTCTTTCTCTGTCACCCAGGCTGGTGTGCAGTGGCGTGCTCATTACTCACCGTAGCCTCGACCTCCTGGGCTCGAGCGATCTCCTCCACTTCAGCCTCCCAAGTAGCTGGGACAACATGCCTGCACCACCATGCCTGACGATGCTGCTGCTGTTGTCTTTTTTGGTACATGCAACCAGACTCAGTGCATTTGAAAAGGAGTGAAGAATTATGCTTTGCTACTTCAAAATAATAAACTCAGGGCATAGTGGATATACTCCTAGCTTCCTGCAATTTGAGAAAAAAATGGAGATCTGGATAAAAGATTTTTGTTTAGAACATGAAGGAAATAATTTTACATCTGCACTGATTAGGGATAATATTGCCTTAGACACGGCAGAATAAATGTCTGTATTCCTATAGAAATGCCATTTCCTTCTTCAACAACAAAAAAGTGATTTGCAGACTAGAAAGGGTTGAACCAACATGAGCAGTGAAAAGATAATGCAATGTGACAGGGTGACATCAAAGTATCTGGAGGATTCGAGAGAATGGAGAAGGTGTAGAAGACAAATGAGGAAATGTCTTCGTTTTAAAACCTCCAGTTTGAAAGATCACGTTGACAACCTGGAATTTTTCAGAGAAGACCCAGGCAACAAAATGAACCTTTATGGGTTCACGAAGACCAACCTCTCTCATATTCTTTCTTCACATGGTCACTAGCTCTAGAGATACAGGGTAAATATATTACCTGAAGATCTGAAGAAAGACTGTGAAATCTCATCCTGAAATTTTTAAATACTGGAATGAGGAACAAATAAAAAATGTTAAAACTAACCAGAGGAAACGTCATGCTTGTTTCCTGAAACATAAAACTCAGTTGGCCAGGAGTTCTAGTTAAGTTTCTCTGGTTTCAAGGAGATACGATGTTATGTGTGTTTCTGGTATTTGTGTGTTAGCGTGATCTGGGTGAGGGACCGTGGCTAGTGGCTAGTGAAAGGATCCGGGTCACCACACGGGAACTGAGTCCCAGCAGACCTCACAAAACCAGACCCGGTATAGAGGCCACCCCTCCTCCTCCTCCTCTTCCTTCCTCCACCTTCTTCTGCTCTCTTCCTTTGTCCCTACAGGGTCGCCTATCTCTCTCATTGTCATTGTGTCTGTCCTCCTGTCCCACTGCTTACTGCTAGCTGACTCTTCCTGCTGACTCCTCAGAGTGCATGCCGTCAAAAGGCTGCCCCAGCCCTGCCACAAGTAACCCTGTTGCCCAAGGACCCACTCCTGTCTGTCTCTTGGCTTGTGTCTAGAAGAAACTGGCGATCCAGACCCCAGGAGGCGCCGAGATACCTACAAACCATTCATTCAGCTGAGATCCAAGGGGGAGGGTCATGCAGACAGTGGGGAGGGAGGGGAGGTGAAGCTTCTAGAGAAGGAAGTACAGGGACTGTATGTTTCTAAAATGGGACCTGTAAGCAGGTGAGGAGGAGAAAATTCCAGGAGGTAGGTAGAATTTAGGTGTGATCGACGCCGAGTGGAATGACTTACCTTAGGAGCCCTGTCGTCTCAGCTGGACAGACAAACGTGCAGTCTCCTCACTGGTCAGACACCTGCGGGATGTCTTGTTCAGCTCTAGGACTCACCCAGGGTGAGTTGCCAGGAGAGCAACAGGTCTGCAAAAGTATTTTATGAAGAATAGTTGAAGAAATTTCAACGAGAAGAACCAGTACTTCAGAGTGGCTTTCAAATTCAGAGTAGGACTAGCTGTCTGTGAATATCCACGACTGCAGGAAGGGGACTGACTCCACCATCCTTCCTCTCTCCCTCTCTTTCTCCTCTTCTTGGTTCCCTCTTTCTCTCCTTTCCTGTCTGTTTTCTTCCTTTTTTCTCTCTCCCTCCCCCTCCCTCTCCCTCCCTACTTTGCATTTTTCTGACAAACTTGCAAAGACCAGTTGAGCTATGCTACCTCCTTCGGGTCAGACGCTTTGCTATTATCCAAGGGCTTCAAAAAAGGGTGATTTTATGAGATAACGTTCTAGTGAGGAGGTGAACATTTAAACGAACAGCAGAAAACCACAGTTATTGTGATGCAGGTGGGTGGAGGCTTGGGGGAGGTACCGTGGGACAGGATGGGGGTCAGGGAGAATGAGACTCTCATCACCTGGAAGGATCTCTGGAACTTCAGGGACAGTCTTTCAGGCAGCGCAACAATGTGCATGAAAACACATGGGTCTGAATAACTACTGTGCATTCATGGAACTGACCACAAGCGGATCCGTGGGGCTGGCCTAGAATGGGCAATGCACTGACATGAACGGAGCTGAGCCAGATCCTGCTCTCAGGGGATCGTGTCTCCTCCCCTTATGTTGCTGCAGGACTTTGTGCAGGGGCGTCTTGATTCCATGTGGGTGATGAACCTCAGAGGGTGGGATTCGAGGTGGGGTGATCGGCCATTGGTTAGTGCAATCATCCAAGAAAGAGGTCATACAGTTCATTGGACAAAGAGAAGGCAGCAGACCCAAAAGGCTATTCTAGAAAGACACACACCTGGATTTGGTAACCCATTGAATGGGAAAGAGAGTGACGTGTGGAGCCTGGTTTTGGAGAGGTCTACCAGTGATCCTATTAGTTAGAACAAGAAACGTAAGAGAAGACACCAGTTTGAAGAAAGAAGGCAAGTTTGGTTTCCATCTACCATGAAAATCACGAGGGACATATTCTAGTTTCATAAAAGAAAGATCTTTTTAATGTTTACAGCTGCTCAGAGGTTTGTTCTCTGTCACAAGGAATATTGACACGGAGACTTGTACAACCATCTGTCAGGGCTGCAAAAGAAACAATTCCTGCCTTGAGTGGGAAGTCAGAGTAAACACCTTTAAAGACCTTCCAACTTTAGGATTCTATGGTGCTACAGTAGCAGGGGAAAAAAAGTCTATTTAATTTATATGTTGTTGATGTATCCCAACAGATTTCAAATACCACGATGACATACACCATGAAATAAAAACAAGTAGAAAAAGAGAGTAAGTGCACACTGTTGATGTGTGTATTGATGGCTGTATAGTTTCTTTATACACAATTTTATGTGGAGCTGTTCACATCCAGAACTTTAGTGGCTGTTTCACAAAACAAGTCAGTATTTAATGTCGTTGTCGAGTCGGGGGCACTGACACAGCTGGCCCTACGTGTTTGCGTGTAAATATGTGGTTATGTATGTGTAAATAAAAAGAAAGAGACCGTGATTTGTTGCTGAATGATAACTATTTTTCATTTAGTGCAGTATCTATTCTTTTACTACGAAGCATTCATTTATGAATTTTCTGCAGGGGGATGATTCTGAGGGGAGTTAAATATCAATCTAAGTATAGCATCTGTATGTAAAGAGATTGAAGAATTGCTCGATTGCTGGGATAAAAACCTTATGGAACTGTAAATAACGCTCTGGGGAAGGCTGGGTGTGGTGGCTCACGCCTGTAATTCCAGGACTTTGGGGGACCCAGGCAGAAGGATTGCCTTTGCCCAGAAGTTTGAGAACAACCTGGATAACATAGTGAGACCTCATTTCTATAAGACTTTTTTTAAAAAATAAGCTTGTCATGGTACACACCTGTAGTCCCAGCTACTTGGGAGGTTGAGGTTGAACAACTGCCTGAGCCTAGGAGGTTGAGGCTACAGTGAGCCATGACTGTGCCACTGCACTCCAGCCTGGGCGACAGAGTGAGATCCCAACTCAAAACCAAAACAAAGCCAAACCAAAACAAACAAAGGAAACAAGCTCTGAGGAGCTGGAAACAAGTTTAGCGTCTCATAAAAACCAAGGAAGAGGACGAGACAGAATCTTCTAGCCAGTTAATTAAACTCTCCAACTCAATTCTGCTTTTGCTCTTAAGACGATATGAAACAATTAGGATTCTGAACATTAAAAATGGAACTTGGTAGATGATCTTTCTCCTAATGCAGAATTCATGGACCCTAGGGAAGTCGTACTGACAGGGATTGTGGCAAGGGACTGGGGAGAGTTTATTACCCAAGGACAGGCCCTGGAAATGCTCCCTTGCATTTGGTGCACGTGTGATTAGGGTTGCGAAGCCTTCAAAAGACCTTCCAAGGAATCCGCAATGCAAGTTAAGGTCAAGAACGGTTTGCTCTTTTTTTAATATATAATATATATTTCTTATTTTAAAGTTGTGGGGTACAGTTAAGGGTTAGGTGTACAAATATGCATTGTGTAGGTATCCTTGTTGATAAGGTGTGCCCCCCTTTCCCCAGACAGATATTGACTACCATTAATCCCACCTCCCTTCCCC